>NW_022900941.1:26051533-26056196 GCF_012274545.1 Fukomys damarensis | reverse complement strand
AAAAAAAAAAAAAAAAAAAAAAAAGAAAAAACCTGTAAAAAAAAAAAAAAAAAAAAAAAAGGTTATCATTGTAAATGGAAGTATGAAAAATATAATCAAACTTTAAGTACATTTATTCATTTACTCACCATTGCTGTTAACATCAAGAACACTACTTTTTTACTATAACTTAAGAAACTTTGCCTACTACATTTCCACTTTATTATCAGTAAACGTTTTATATAATACAAGAACAAGTTAAATCCTTATAAAATCCTTAGGTCATTAAAATAATTTTAAAATTATAATAGTCATTATAAATGATAAAATCACATAAATCTCATGCAAAAGACAGTTATATCCATTCTTGTCTTCCATTATTTAACTTCATATATTTTTCAGGTAACTCATGAGTAGGAATTATTACTTATTGATATGGCTACCTTATGCTAGACATTTTACATATATAATCATTCTTTCCCACCACAACCAGCTTGAACTAAGTAACTGTTTGCTCATTTTAAAAATGAAGTTCACAGGGGTTAAATGATGTATCCTCAATACACAATTAGTACTTCACAAACAAGAATTCAAATCTGGTTCAAACAATTCCAAAATCTGTGTAATTGCTGTTATAATATGCTGACACCATATAAAGAAGCTAGTGTCAAATACACTGATATTCAATTTCTAGTCAACAGTGTTAAAATAAATATATATTAATTATATAAGAAATCACAACCATTCTGGGCATGAATTATGGAGTGTTATTTGCCCCTAACTTGGGTCTAGTACTGGGCCTGGGTAAACTAGCAAGAACCACACACTTTAGTTTTTTCTGAGTGGGGGCACCTGCAAAACAGATTGGACCAGAAAATACACTTCATCGGGAAAGCCAGAGCCACCAAAACCAGCAAAAGTATTTGAGGCCAATATTGTAGCTGGAAAAATGAGTTTAAGTATTAGTCCAAAAGGCAAAATAAGCCATACACGTAAAACAATGGTCAACCTCAGCATCCAGGAGGATTGTCAGAGGGGCACAGAATAGAGTGCAAAGCAGATAAGCACAAACTGTTCAGAAGGATGTTTTGTAACCTAAGAAGGTGGTAAATGTCACACCAATGTGGTATTGGCCATGGAGGTGAGGTGATCTCTTCAGATTCAAAGCCTCACAAACATCTGAACACTGGTATTCTGAGGGAAGTCATTGATTCTCCCCAGGCCCCAGTGTCCTTCTCTTAGATGGACCCAATTGTGAGGCCTTCAGATCTGCTGTCAATTATCTGAATGTATTTGGCATTGTGCTAATCTTACGCTTAGGAAGAAGGTTTCTTTCTTAACTATTATCATTTTATAGTTGTAATTATCCTAGAAATGATGATAATTCACAAAATTAGAACTGGGTACAGTACAAAGTTTATAGTTTTTATTCTTTAATGTTTTTGTTTTTATGGTACTTGAGACTGAACTAAGGGAATGCCAAGCTACCTGGCTGGCCCTTTATAACATTATTATTATTTCATTTTAAAATAGGGTCTGACTAAGCTGCCCACACTGGCTTCCCACCTCTGAACTTCCTGCCTCAGCCTCCTGAGGAGCTGGTATAGGTATGTGCCATCATGTCTGGTTTACAGCTTTGAACTTTTAACAGAGTAAGGAATATTAAGATTTCAGAGCTGTATGAAGTTAATTCCAGATAATTAGACAATCCGTAGGTGCAAATCATTCCTGATCCCATTCCCAAGCAACAAGAAAACTATATAGTTCACTACTGATTCCTTCAGCTGATGCCCAAATGGCCCATTTGGTAGCTTTGATCTACAAGGAACATGGGATGGATCCTTGGAGAAAAGAAATAATTAAAAGACCCTGTAAGAACTACAAATAGATATAAGTACTTTGAGGAGTCCTGAAGAAAAGAACAACAAAAAAGCCACGGGCATTAGGATTAAATATTGCAATAGTTCTCCGCCCCCCAGCATTTGCGTTGATTTTTTACTTTTGCATCAGAAAAGAAAATCTGGCCTTGTGGACATTTAAGGAACTAGATAATTGCCTTTTCCGTTTGTCAAACTGGTTTTCAGTGTAGACCCTAGGACAGCTACAATTCCAAAAGGAAATGCTCAGCTCCTTATGAATGGTCGAAGAAAGTAGTATTCTGACAGCTGAACTCCTGGTCTCTGAATTTTTAAGTTTACCCCTCTCTTTCACAAGTCTTACTCAAGACGGCTTCTGAGATTTTGCACATTTAACTCTTACAAGCAACGACAATATGTGATTAAAGAACACAGGCAACTTCAAGCTCATACATTTGGACTAAGCTCCTTTTCAAAGAATCTGATATTTATAACCAAATTATGACCATATTGGATACACTAAATTAACTGCTGAACCAACTGAAAGAAAATATTATATTTATACGTCTGCAGCTACACATCCTTTGAACAGTTCTAAAAAAAAAAACAAAATAAAAAACCATAAGCCAGCCATAAATCCCAGGACGCTTTCCATTCTCTTTTTTCACTTAATGACACAATACTCATTTTTCAACTTAAGAAAATGGATACTAGTATGTAAATAGTTTTTAACAGACAAAATTAATATATACTCTTTAGACTATCTGTATGTTCCATGCTATTTGTTCGACCTTTCGTTATAATAATGAAACTACAATCTAGTGGTTTCATCCATTACTTCATTTAATTTTAATAAAAGCCCCCCAAAATGGGCACAATTAATTTATCCACATTGTACAGAAAGAAACAAGTTTAGAGTAAATTGCTTGTGATCACACAGGTAGTAATCTGCATGGCTGGTATTCAAAACGGATGCTTTACCTTGAACTGGCACAGGAGTATAAAAATACCAGGAGCATGCTTGCTTACTCATTTTTAAATAATTTAAGTCAATGCATTAACAAGTAAAAGGTGAAAAATTATCCTAAATATCAGGCCTGAATTATCTGCCAGTTGTCTCAATATCTTACTTTTAGGCCTGAATAAAGACGACATGGCTAAAATGTACAATGTCCAAATCCCAGTAAGATGATGTGGTGTATAATGAGTGCACATGTACGGAATTGGAAAGAAGAATTATACTTATATAGAGCATTTTTTTTCTGATTAATTGTAGTTCTTCCACATGTTTACATGTAGTTCTACATGACTGGTTTACAAATTGGTAAGAAGTTTTACAGATATGTGAAAGAATATAACAGCTAAATAAACTTTTACAAATCTAGAAGAGAGATTTTATGTTAATATGTTACCTTGTTTCTTTGTCCTAAGAGAATGAATTTCTTTAAAAAAACACATTTAAAATCAAACATTAGATATGCAAATATGTGTTCAGATCAGAGATACCAAAATTATTCAAATGATTAATTATTCATCATAAAATGTCAATTAATAATTATGAAGCTTAAAAAGCATCTTTCTAATGCATCTTTATTTTTCTTGGCCTAGAAAGGGCTTAATGTACATGTTCAATTGACTTGTAACAAGTTTTAAAATTCTACAAGGTAAACAAACTGTAAACAAGTGCAAACTCTGAATTTTTGTAAAAACTATGTATGTACCTAAAGCCTAGGAAAGAACAGCAATTTTAATAATAATGAAAAATTTTAACACAGCCACATTCCTGTGAAGCCTCACATTCACTCACCTGCTAGGTAACAGACTGTAATGAAACCAAGAAAACAACCCAACTACGGAAGTTGTGAATTTGCTTAGCAATGTACAAACACACAGCCTGATGCTTTATCTGAACCTTCACTGAGGGGCAGAGGGAATGCTTGGGCAGTTTTTTTTTTTTTTCCATTTTCTAGATAATCAGCAACAGGAAAAGCACAATTTGGTTTCTAAAATTACCTATTTTAATTTCCAAGATTTGCTAAGTAGTATTGCTCCATCACTATAAATAAGAAAAACGTGCACATTGCCTTAGTTCTAAAGAATCTCCTTATGCCAAGTATTATTCATTTTTCCAAGAAATGTTACCTCTAAAAAATTATCAGTCTGAGCTGATATAGTACTTTAGAACAATAAGCCATTATGATCCCGGAAATACTGATTTATTTATATTATTATTATTATTAATAATTATTATTATTATTATTTGACTTTTCATTGACACCTGGTGAACTTGGAATCTCAGAGATCCCGGGAGTTATTTTAGTCAGGGTGTCCTCGCCCTCCTGCTGGTAGATTAATTGCATATTAAACATCGTGTTTTCAAAACAAAATGATAAATCTGGAAACATAAAGGAGCCGTAGAAAGAATCACTCCGAAGGAGAGGAGGGGATGTTAAGAAAGAAAAGAGATTTCAAAAGAGATACAGAAAGAAGAAAATGTAGGAAATGCAACTGAGAAAGGATGTCAAGAAAATACGGATAAAGGGCACGGAGGGCTGAAAGCAGGGCAAGAGGGAGGAAGGGAAGGAGGGAGATTTTTGGTTTTCGATTCCCAGGCGAGGCAGCTGGCGTCCGCACCGGCACCGCCCCAGCCTTCCAAGTTGAAGCGAAAGCCACCTCCTCGGGCCTGCGTCGCCTCCAACTTACTCCAAGTTTTCTGGTGACTCCTACGGGCCCCTTCCGTCCCCCTCCCCACCTGAGAGCGATTGACAGTCGCGTGGAGGAAGCTTTTCCAGGCACAGCCTTTCTCATGATAATCAGCCCCCAGCATC
>NW_022900941.1:26049926-26051352 GCF_012274545.1 Fukomys damarensis | reverse complement strand
GGCCCGAAGCTGGGGCGGGGGAGGAGGGCCGGGCGCGCCGGGCACGGGGACGGCGAGCAGACCTGTTTTGCATCAATCAATTAAGATGCTCATTTGGGTCCTGAAGTTTGGTGGTTTCTGTCAGTGTAGACGCTGGCAAAAGCCCGGCAGCCGAGACGCATCCTTTACTTCAAAAAAGAAAAGAAAAGAAAGCCCTCAGCTGGCTGCCCTGCTGGGGCCAGGTGACGTGTGAGATTCCACAGCCCGCGGGCCTCGCAGCGGGGATGTGAAGGACGGGCCGAGGTTCTCCGGTGCTGTTTGGGTTTTGTTTGCGAGGGCTTCTCGGAGAGATGCTCCGATTTTTTTTTTTTTCTTTCATAGTGTTTCCCCTCCTATCCTAAGCTCAACTCTGAATGGATTGGATTGCGTGTTTGCACGTGAGAAGACCGTTTGGCTTGACTTGGACCCCTGCCGTCCCCCACACCCTCCACACATCCAATCCAGGGGTCCTCTTATCACCCTTTGCTTGCAACTCCAAAAGAAGTTGCCCACCTCCTCCCGCTCTGGATAAAACATCAATTCTGTTTCAAAACGAGAATGGATTTCTTCTTCTTTTCTCCCCCCCCCCACACATGGTGCAAAATAAACAGAGTTTGCTGTTTTAAAAAAAATCGTTAGCAGTGGCCAAATTCGAATTCCTTCTGCAGCCTGCGTGTTCAAGGGCAGAAGCAGTTACCTCTTCGGGCATCTGGGCGGGCAGAGCAGTGAGGGGCTGGGGGAGGGGCGGCTGTGAAAGTTGAGGAAATTGACAGACTGAGAGGTGAATAGGGGGACAGACACCAGGTCCTGGCTGCAGGGAATTGGAAAACAAAAGTACATCCTTCGCGCCCTGCTTGGGTGGAGGGGATCCTGTGGACAGCAGTTTGTTTTGCCCAAGGAAACCCTCAAGAATTGTTTTTCCCCTTCAAAGTCGATTGCAATATTACTGCGCATTTGTATGTATCTGGTGTTTTAATCCCCTTCGTCCGCGCTTATCTCGAAGTGGATTATGAATGGGGAAGACTGACAAGGAAGGGGCGATTCATTTGAAGGACTTGTTTTGCCGTGTGAGAAGCCGAAAGCTAGAAGCCCCCGTCCCCTCCTGACTTTTCCCTGAGTCCTGCGCTCCTGTATCCCGCTGATCCCAAGATCCTCATTGTCCCGGACCTCGCCCTCAGACTGAGGCAGTGTATCGAACAAATTTATATTCCGGTTTCTTCCTACCCCACCGCCTGCCCAGCGTTTGTGGGAACCCTCTCGGCCACTCTCTCGGAGAGGGGAGTGCCAGGCAGGGGCAGTGGTCAGCCTACCCCTGCACCCAGTCTTCGCGGACACCTCTCCCGGACATCCACCTGGATGGGAACTTTTTTCTTTTTCATTTTTCTTTTTACCTTCAAAGCTAAAAACA
>NW_022900941.1:26044680-26049915 GCF_012274545.1 Fukomys damarensis | reverse complement strand
CCCAAACCACACACACACACACACACACACACACACACACACACACCAAATACTCGCCTGTCAGTACCCTTAGTGCTAAATGTTGGGGGCTGCCTTCTGACACTTGAACATTACTGCTCCCAGGGTAATCAGATGATTAGGTGTTTGTAAGGGAAATACTTACTAGTATTTTAAGTTTGATCCTAAATAACAGGGCATTTAGTATTTTAGTATATGTAATAAAGCCTGGTGTTCTGTCTGCTGTTGGAGTGGATCCTCTGACCTGTGGTGACACCTGTGAATTTGGGTTTGGGCTGTAAACCCCCAGGGGCTACCTGGTCACCAGAAGAGGAGTCTTGCCTAAATCAGGCAGTGGTCTCCTTCCCAGGACTGGAGAGGGATGCCTGAAAGGAAAGCTTTTAAAAAAACTTAACTCTTATTTTTTTAATGCAGAAGGGGAAAAAAAGGAGGAGCACCAAAAGCAGAATATGAATGGTGATAAATACCTGAGTAGGAACTTGATAAATCATACATATATTTAGGGTAGATATTTAATAGCAAATGCAATGTAAAATAAAACACTAAAATGTGACTGATCCATGTTGAAGATCTTTAATTTTCTTTATTAATATTTTTACTTTGAAGATCTCTTGTACCTATGGATCTTCTATAGATACTTTATCTGTGATGGGGGTAGGCAAAAGATTAATTTTCCACCAGTTCTCACTGTAATAAATACTCAAATTAGGAAAGAGGTGAGTCTGTAACCAACTGTGAAAATCTACTTTCTTGCATCCTAAAACTAGAGCTAGCTGTGGTTATGCTCAGTGGCTGTTGCCCCCCCACCCCCCTGAAAAAAATAAACATACAAAAAAAAACAAAGAACATGTACCTCTGGGAGTGTGGATGTGGCAATCCGTGTGGTGGCTTTTCCCTGTTTTGAATGCAATTGCCAGTGACTCTTGCATTCAAAGTCTTGCTTTAGGCACACATTCAAAGCACAGTTCAAAGCAGTTTATCTTAATATAAGTAAAAGTCTAGTGTTGGATCAGGGTATTATTTGTTTCAGATCTCTTCACACTAAAAATAGGGGGCTGCAGTATATTTAACAAGATAAAGCAGAAAATTTGGTATAAGGCAAGATTTTGGTCCTCTTCATACCTCCACCTCTACCTTTCCAAGGGAACTCAAAGGCTGTGCAATTGGAAGTTTATTTGTGCTCTGAGGTTCTCAAACACTTTCACTCTTTAGAAAAAGAAAAGAAAAGAAAAAAGGCCTCACAGTACTTTAAGAAATTGAGCCTGAACCATCAGAGGCTAAGAGATTTCTTCTTTTTCCGATAAATGCCTGTGCTCAGCATCCTCAAATTTGGCTGTCTTTATTTACTTCTATATTAGTTCCAATTATGTGCAGTGTAAACCAGCTTTTTGATTAACAAAACAGCAGAGCATTGGTTAAGAACACTTAAACTTCAAAAAAAAAAAAATTCCCCAGGGAAGTGGGCTCTGAATTGGTTAATAATGTGCAGTACTTGCTAAATTGCTGACTTCCAGATGTGGAAAATATCTTTCTTGTTTAGGACCTATGTAACCTGATTGGATTACGACAGAAGCGTCACGTTGGAAGCTTTTGAGTGATTATTTAATTAACCATACAGTAGAAAGCTGTATTCTCCAGGAAATCCCTTCCATATTTGCATAACCAATCCCTTCAGAGCAAAAGGTGGAGTCTTTTCTTTTTAATTTTACTTTAATTGCAATATCAAAAAAATATATACTCCAAAACTTAGACCCCATGCCGTTTAATATCGTGCTCTCTCCCTTCCCTGCTAAGTTCTCTATGGCCTTTCTCCTTATTCTTCCTGTATCCCTGTACAGACTCCCTCACTTTGTAGTGAGGTCTCTGAGATGTAGAGAGATCCAGAGACTGGTCAGCCCAGTGCTCTAATTTACTTAGAGACCTTTTATTAAAATGCCAAAGTACTTTTTAATATCGGGATCCAATTCAGAAATTCATCACATGAGCGGACACACACGTACACACACACACACACGCCCTATGATGCAGTTCATATGTAGATTTCCCCACCATCAGCTCTAGCATCTAAAAATAAAAATAAATAAGTAGGAGAAAGAGCAAATAATTGAATTCCAGAAGCCATGCTGAGATAGCCACACAACTTGATGTGCATCTCAAATCTGTTCATTAGAGATACGTGTATAAGAGGAGGTCTAGAGTGAGGACCCAGGATCTTTGCCTTTAACTTTAGCCTTGGAGTTCTCCAGTTCTGTGAATGGTGTGCACGCTTTCCGCCCTGCACTCTGAGGACTTAGCGCTGAGGATAATGATGCCAGAGGCTTGACGTGGGGGGGGGCGTGGAGAAGGGAGGGAGGGAGAGAGGAAGGGAGGGAGGTGGAATTTCATTTCTTCCACTAAAGCGTTTGCGGAGACTTCAAGGTATAATCTATCCCAGATCCTTTCCCAGAGAGAAACTTGGCGATCACGTTTTCACATGATGCTCACGCTCAGGGCGCTTCAATTATCCCTCCCCACAAAGATAGGTGGCGCGTGTTTCAGGGTCTCTCCTACAGAAAAGAAAAAGAAAAAAATGTCATTAGAAGAGGCGTAACACGTCAGTCCGTCCCCAGGTTTGTTTCCTGGAGTGGCCGAAAGAGATCAGTTCTAACCTGCTCCGCAGGAATAACGGTTCTGCCTCCCGACACTCTTGGGGAGGTTTCGCACAGTTTGCTCCGGGAGCTGTTTCTTCGCTTCCACCTTTTTCTCCCCCACACTTCGCGGCTTCTTCATGCTTTTTCTTCTCACCATTTCTGGCCAAAACTACAAACAAGACTTCGCAGGTAGGTTTTTCCCCCTTTTTTTTTCTCTTTTTATCCTTTTTGGGTGTGCTCGTCCCCCGTCCTCCTTTTCTAATTTTCTCATTTTGAGTGAGGCTGTGAGTCTGAAGTGAGAAGGGGTGTCTGCGGGTAGGCATTTCAGGTGGGTTTAGCTCTTTCATGGCATGCTTTTCCCAAGAGTGGCTTCTTAGATTTCTCTTTCTCTCTCTCTCGCTCTCTCTTTCCCTTTCTCTCCTGTTTCCCTCTCCCAAATAATTTGGCCTGTACCTGTTCATTCAGGTAACCAAAGGTGCTTTTGCTACCCAGTGTGGCAAAAGTTTTATTGAGAACTGTATGGCTGGAATAAAAACTCACCAAGGGGAGAGCCTCTGCTGTATTTTCTCATCTAGTTTCTCTTCATTATATTCAGCCATTAAAACTTGGCAAATACCTGTTAATAATTACAAAGCTGGATATATACAGACCCATCAAATTTAGGGGTAAGTCTTTCTCTTAGTACAGCAGCCCATCTTCTTCCAACGGAGCAGGCTGTTTTCTAAGCAGAAAGTTGCCTGTTTTTGTCTGCTTAGCGAGTTTCATTTCTTTATTTCATTCTTTGTGTATATATGTGCGTGAAGTAACACCTCACTTCTGTGATTATAAATAAAGAAGTGAAAGTCCTCATGGAACTTGAGTCGTTTACCAAAGTGTATGTGTCTGGGGGGGGGGTCACTACAGCTGGGAAGAAAACTGCTGTCAGGATATCAGGATTTTAAATTAGGTTAACTTTTGAAATCATATTTTAAATAGCAAAGTAATGTGGACATGGGTTTAATAGGAACTCACACACACACAGAACCATCTCTTACTATGGCACTGAAAAGTCAAGGGAGAGATAGGAGTTCCCAAGAACAGTGGTGAGCCCGACTAACATCAGTGTGTTTATCTCCCACCTACTTATATATTTTACATGCTCCCCCTATAATGATGAGGGCAAGATTACTTACTCCAGAGTTAGGAATAACAACCAGAGATAAAGTTTACAGCACAAATGCCCTCTCTCCTTCTCACATACACGCGCTCATAAAACTACCAACTTACTTTATTAAACATATATTTATATGCAATCGTGTGTAAGTCTCAGCCTGAATAAAGACAGGCCAGTTGTTTCATCCCATTTGCTTGTTTCAGGATTTTCTTTTTTTTCTCAACAGTCTAAAATCAATAGGACAGGCAAAAATGATTTTTTTAAAAAAATGTGTCAGACTTAAAAGTCTCCTGCTGTGTATGCCTAGGTAAATTCAAGGTGCTTTCTAAAATATCCACTTCCCCTTCTCTCTGCCCCTACCCCCACCCCCTCAGCAAATGTGTGGAAACTGATACTCACTTTCCAGGTTTTCCGCAAAGCTTCTAGCACAGCAGACAATAGGTGTGGGGCGTGGGGACAGAGTAAGCTTTGCGGCAGGGAAAGGGTTAATGGCCCTTGTGTTACAGTTTGCATCTGTTACATCTTTTATAGCCCCCTGTTTAAACTAATCCTGGAGGCACAGCATCTTCCCAACCTCCGCTGAGTTTCAGGATTCTCTTCTCCTGCCTGCCTCCGCGGTTCCCCTTCTCCAAGTTTTGACAGTTTCAACTGAGAAAAAAAAAAAAAAAAATGCAGCGCCTCTCTCGATTTTTAGGTACAAAAGTTTCGAAGCCAGAAAGGATACGATCCTTCAGTAGAGCTTAAAAGTACTGCCGTAGTGGTTGGACTTTCTCTTTCCTTTCTCGAGGGAAACACACACACACACACACACACACACACACACACACACACACTTTTTTTTCTGCTGGAACTATTTAAGGGAACTGGTGTGAGGGAGCATGTGTGTGAGTGGAGTGGGGGGAGATATTTAAGTAAATATTGTCGAAGTAGTGGTGGGGGGGCAGTGTCCAAAGAGGTTTATAATTATATTTCTTATGGCTGCGTAAAATGGGAAATCTCAATTTGGGGGCGGAGGTGGGGAGAGGAAGAGACAGTGCCTCGATAAACTCCAAAGAGGAGGGGAGGGGGTGAGGGGCGAGTGGGCTTCCCATAATTACTATTATCAATTTACCCGAGTGTACTTTACCCAGAGGCTGTTTCGCGTTGTTTGTTTGTTTCTTTCCTCTTGGGAATGGGGGGGGGTGTGAGAAAAGATGAGAGGGAAAGAAAGCCTCGCCTCACCCCAAGTTCTCGAACCGGGCTGAGGACTTTTCGGAGAAAAGGGTCTGCCTAGCCCTGGGTGAAGCAGTCTTACTGTACCGCCGTGTGCATTCCCTCATACGGTCAGGAGTTATGACTCATTTTGAAGATGTAATTCTTGTCTCTCTGATCGCCTCGCGAGCGCAACACACCAAACAGTAACAAACACAAAGCGCCTCGGGGCCCGGGCTGGGC
>NW_022900941.1:26044436-26044665 GCF_012274545.1 Fukomys damarensis | reverse complement strand
GGCCCTGGCCCGGCTCCCCTGGGCCGCCCGCGCGCGTCTCAATGGGCGCGGGCGATGCCCACACTGTCGCTGTGTTTGGTTGCTAGATCGAGCCTGCGTGCTGCCGAAGCAGGGCGCCGAGTCCATGCGAACTGCCATCTGATCCGCTCTTATCAATGAAGCAGCCGATCATGGCGGATGGCCCCCGGTGCAAGAGGCGCAAACAAGCCAATCCCAGGAGGAAAAACGG
>NW_022900941.1:26042920-26043702 GCF_012274545.1 Fukomys damarensis | reverse complement strand
GCCGGAGGCTGGAGGAGTAGCAGGGCGCAGCCAGACTTTCCGGGCGGTTTCTACGGGGTCAGGAGGAGCCCGCTATCCGGGCTGAGTCAGGAAGGCGACGGGGGTGCGAGGGGGACACAGACCAGAGGTGGGAAATTAGAGAGGAGGTGACAGTTTAGTAGGACCTTCTTGGAGAGCCGCAGAGAAGGGACAAGGTGGGGGAGGGAGAGAAGGAGGTAGGGAGGAGGGGAGAGAGAAAGAGACCGAGACCCCTAGGTATTACCCCCAAACAAAATCGTGGGAATAAAACAGAAAAGTGATTGGCAAGTGCGCGGAAGGAGCCTGGGGGAGGGGAGAGGGCTGGGGACCAGAGAGGGTGTTGGGGGAGCTGACGGAAGATAGGAGTTTAAAAAGAAAGAAAGAAAAAAGAACCCTCAAAACAAACAAGCGAGCCAGCGCCAGACCCGAGTCGGAAAGGAAACTTCTCGCTCCCCTCGCTCCCAGGCTGATCGTCGGCGCTGGGCCGCGTAGACGCTCTCGAGTGGGGCGCGGGGTCACAACGCCCGCCTGGCCTCACTACCCCGGCCCGCGCCTCGCTGGGACGGGACGGGCCCACTTGGAGCAACTTTCCGCTAGAGAAGACTATTGTGCGCGCCCCCGGCCAGCGCGAGGGTTGCGGGCGCTTTGAGGGGGCGGCTGGGGGCGCAGTGTGGGGTGCTGGAGTGAAAAAACACAAAGACCAGAGAATTTTGATTAGAGACAAATGATGAGAGCTTTCTCTCCTCTCCTCCCTCTGTCTCTCT
>NW_022900941.1:26008825-26042885 GCF_012274545.1 Fukomys damarensis | reverse complement strand
TCTCTCTCGTGCGTGTGTGTGTGTGTGTGTGTGTGTGTGTGTGTGTGTGTGCCTGTGTCTCTTTCGCTTGTTGTGGTGGAGGTGTCGAACCATATGGGGGAGTGATAGAGGAATTTTAGTCAGAAACTGTTCGTTACGTTATCCTGCCTTTCCTCTTTGTGCTGTCTTTGATCTATTTGCTTGGCTTAGTATTACAAAAAAACAAGTACAATAATATATTCCGAGCTGCTTCCCTAAGATTCAGATCAAGCTGCCTCTTTTTAAGTCTCTCTCTCTCTCTCTCTCCCTCTCTCTCTCTCTTTAATTTAATTTTTCTTCACTCTGGTGCCTGGCATTATTTAAGGTGGTCCTTACACAGGAGACCTTCCCTTCTCCATCTCTGGGTAATTTAGTAGACACTAAAATTACACCTAACGTTCCTCTCTCCTCTCTTGTGTTTCTTCTGTTCCTTTTATTAAATGTTGGTTATTGATTTTCTAAAATCAATGTCTGTTGTGGGGCTTTTTTCCCCCTCTTACAAGTATCTAAAGCATATTGCTGATCAACTGGATAACAAAAGCTTTGTGTCAAGGAGGCTTTTTTTTTCTTATGTTAAGCAGTCATTTTTTTTTTAAGAGAAAGATTTAAAGCAGGGCTACTAGACGTATTCTTTTGCAGAGAAGATACAGAAAAGACTATTTAGAGTGTTTCTTCCCCCTTCCTCCTTCCACCCCCTGTAGGATTTTGCCACTGATGACCAGCCTGGCCCCAGCACTGAGGCTAGGTCAGAGCCCAGTTCTGGGGAAGGAGAGAGCCCAGCTTCCTGGGGACACTCTGTGTTGCTAGCTGTGAAGGAGTCCTGTTGGGGGCTTCGCAGGTGGAATGGAGTGCCAAGGAGGTGTGCAGTTGGGGACATTGCATCCATTTCTCCACCACCCGGCTACCAATCTGGGAGAAGCCTCCACACTCAGAAACGTAAAGTTGAATTAGGTGTTTTAAGGAATTCGGCCCAGACCCTGCACATTTAACATAAGTCTGTCTATTGCTTACAGTCTTTCTAACTTTGACTATTACCTGTCTCTTTTTCCAAATAATCTATGAGAAAACATGCTGTAAATGGGTTACTTGTCAGTGCTTTCATTGGGTTTAATGTGACTGAGCAATGTCCTGGTTTTGAGAAGCAGGTAGAAGAGACCCCCCACCCACATACCTTTTTCATTTTCTTTCTCATCAAACATGTATCTAATGCCTTTTTCCTTTGGGAATTGCCAGGATTTATCTGAACTGAGTGGATTTTTCTTCTTTCCTGGATTCATGGAAAAGATGTCACTTTGAGCTTGTGTCTTTGCTGATAACACTAAATATGATGATGCTTATCAACATCATATAGAAATTCCTGGAAAGGAATAATGACAAAAATAATCATAGAAGTAGAAGCTAGAAGTAGAAAAAAGAAAACAATGGTCATCCAAGAACCTAGAACGGCACTTTATATAATTTTAATGAAGTCAACAGTGTATACACCAAGGCGATGAGATAAACATAAAGCAGTGTGTGTGTGTGTGTGTGTGTGTGTTAAAAGCTGGTTGAGATCATAGGCTGGAAAACAATGCTGTGTACAGTTACTAAAAAGCACAGGAGAAAGACAAAGATAGTTCAAAGAAAATAAATGTACAGAGAAACAAGAATCTAATTTCCAAGCTTCCAGATTCTTAGGCTAGCAAGATGCCTGGCAAAGACAGTGCCAGGGCCAAGCTAACCCAAAGCAGGCAGACAGTCTCCTTTCCCCCACATGGAAAGGAGGAAATCTCTTCCCAGAAAATAAGATGTGCCGAAGGAAAGGGGGAGTAGGGTGAGGGGGAAGGAGGCAAAAAGCAAGTAAGAATGTGTGTCCGTTTCAAGAAAGTTCAGTCAGATGATCCTCAGTCGCCTGACTCACTTTGTAACACTTTCACTAAAGCTGGAGGGAAAGGGGGAAACACCCCCCTTTTTATTCCCTTGATTATACCCCACTATCTCCACACAGCCTTGGAGTCAGGAATGAGCACTCTGAGAAGGAGATGCCCGGCTGCTGTCTGCCACGGGTGCAGCCCAGCCCATTTGTAACTTGTAAAGTTTGTTGCTTTGCTCCTGATTCAGGCAGCTAGTTTTTGGGATGCTCCAGCTTCCCTCGCCTCCCTGAGAGCCTGGGAAGAGGTGTCTGCCTCCCTAGCCTGCTGCCTTCCGGCATCAGCCTCTGAAAAATCACACACAGGCACACACACATTGTAACAAAAATCATATCCAGAAACTGCTTGTTTCAGAGAAGGTGATGAAGTTGTCTTTTAAGAGAACTAAATTAGGAGGAGAGGAAAAGGAAATGGAAGAAGGAAAGAAAAGTTGCCTTCGGTTTTTCTCCAAAGTTTCTGCTTAAGAGTAGGGAACTGGGGCGGGGGAGCTTTTCCAAGCACCTTTAGTCTCTGAACAATTGGTAAAGGGAAGGATCAAGTTGAATGTTTTCAGGGCTTTCCATCCTAGGGGAGAGACAAACAGATGAGCAGAAATGATTTTCCCTGTTTAAAAAAACCCTCTCTCCTCACCAATTCCTCAAAGGGAGCCAAGGTGCTCCTGCTTCAGAGGGGCTTAAATGGAAAGAAAAGTAAATGTAGTCCACCCCTTCTTCAGGATGAGACTCCCAGCTCTGCTGCCTGGGAGATGAAGTTGGGATGGGCACCTGAGCGTCAGAGCCCACAGTCCACTCCGAGGAGGGAAGTTTCCTTCGGATTACAGTCCATCACAGACTTGGTTGTCTTTGCAAGAGTGGAAATCTTTTGCAAGTAGCTTTCTTCAGGAAGTTGATAGCTCATGGTGCGACTGTTTTCCTGACTCTGAAAACAGGCAGTTGTGTGGCAGGTACCAATTCTGAGGGCGCTCCAAGGATATCCATCTCCATCCTATTCTCTCTGTGCAGATCTTCTGCAAGTTTTGTCATGCTGCACACACACAAGGCTGGGGGCTGTGTATTTAGGCGGATCTATTTGTTTTATTTCGATTTGGAAAAACTAAGTCAATTAGAATAGAAACATGCATTAATCCATAGCAGTCCAGTGGCCAGTGACTGGGCTGGTGGCGTCCCTATCATGGTCCATCAGGGGTTAAGGTAGGCTAAGGGTTTTAAAGTTTGCATTGTTTCTCTGTTGCCAAATAAAAATAAATTCATGCCTTTCAGCAATTATTTTCAAAAACGGATAAAAGCAAGACTAAAGTTCCCTACTAAACTGCTATGCCATAGATTTCATATGTGTCTGTCTCTTCTTTCTTAATTTGCTTAAAGAAAATTCCAAGAGGTTATCAAAGACCTTAATATCATATTAAGAATATTTCCTGGGCAAAATGCTTCCTGAAGGCAGGGAAGGAGGGTGTTCCTAGCTCTCCAGCAGAGCCACGCTTATCCCAAGATGTAGGAGATTCTTTCCTTACAACAGTTTTTGTCAACTGCATTCTTCCAAGGCTTTTAAGGTGCATTTTGTTGTGTGTGAAAGGCAATTCTTTGTCCTTTTCCTCTCCAGCACCGTGGCTTCCCAAGGTAGACACTATTTTGTGCCTGTCACAGAGAGAGGGAGCGCAGGTCTGCAGTGCTCACAGACAATTGATTGTCTGCCCTAATGTGTTTCATTTACATGTTTATAACGTCAATGGTGCTGGGGTGTCCACTGTACCATTCATTCCCGCATTCCCACAAGGGGGCAATTGTCTGAATGGCCAAGTCAGACACCTTTTTGATTGCTCTTTGGTTGTCTTTTTAGAGTAAAGAGATAAAGGAGGAAAATCTGTGATGCAGAAACACTAGTTGAAAATATACAGAATTAAATGTCACCACAAAAGCAGATGTTAACATAAGCCCAAATATGCTTTTTAGCCAAGATGTGAAGGTTGAAAAAAAAATAATTCAGGCAGAGGGAAGGATGATTTAAAACCAATAGATGTAGCTTCATCCCCTCCTTCTTTATGTCTTTTCCTTCTTTAGCAATCAGAAGATGAAATGTGATTTTTCTTTTTATTTTTAAACTTGGAAACATCCAGGCACCTCTTCATTATTTGTATATTTGCTGTGATGTATTTCTATAGCTCTGTTTATGCCAACAGCATCAGCTTACCACTTGGAAAATCTATTGAATGACTATTTGGGCTGTGGGAAGTGTAAACTTTTAAAAAGTAAGATCCAAGTATTTCATCAAACATTTTTAAATGAAGAATGATAATAATCAGTAAGCTCTATGGAAGCTCCTGCCTTAATAGCTATGTGCCAAATACTTTTATCTTGGGGGCCAGTTGTGGCAGAGTGAAAGCTCTCAAGAAAAGTGTAACTAGTAGTTACAAAGTAAATAAAGGATTTCTTGTTAAGGTGTTCTGTGCCCTTTTTATGTGAGGGGTGTGTGCGTATGTGCGCGTTGTGTTGTGTTGTGTTTCTTCTCAAGGATGTGAGAGGAAAAGCCATCCATGTGTATATTTTTGGCTTTTCTCTTCTCTCAGTTGTCCCCTACATATTATGCATATATGTAACCTATGTGAATACACCTGTTTAGAAAAAAAGATTTCACAGTTCAGATGGTAGCTTGCTGGTGCAGTTAGGTAACACAGTTAGTAGAAGTTGGTCTGATTTCAGGTGTGGTACATGAGGGGAGAAAATACTAACTCCTGTGTCCTGTGGTAGAAAGTAAATGGAGTGGAGGGGGGGACTTTTATAATTTTGTAGTAAATTAGAGAGAAAATAATCATCTGTAAAAAGATTTTTGCCTCTCTGGGAAGACACACACACACACACAGTAGCTGTACCGTTAGCTGAACCCCTGACACGGCGGTCTTTTGAATGCCTTAGGTATGATTTCACTTTCGCTCACATCAATGCTGACCTGAATGCCTTTCATATCTGATCCGCTGTGTCTCTCCCAGTAAACATCCCCTGAGGGGAGAACAAAGAAAGGAGCTCTTCTTCTTCTTAATCACAATTCAGCCCTTTCACCGCCGGCAGGCTCCATTTGCATTCTGCCACAGAAAGCCAAGATGAAAAGAGAGAGAGAGAGAGAGAGAGAGAGAGAGAGAGAGAGAGAGAGAGAGAGAGAAGAGGAGAGAACAGAGGCACAGGATAGTAGCTGAGTAAAATAACTTAGGTGTTTGTGGATGTTTGTTGGGCTTCCCCTAGTTACCAGCCTTACATAGTTGATGC
The DNA here is from genome assembly GCF_012274545.1 of Fukomys damarensis. Taxonomy (NCBI): domain Eukaryota; kingdom Metazoa; phylum Chordata; class Mammalia; order Rodentia; family Bathyergidae; genus Fukomys; species Fukomys damarensis. The sequence goes on along the minus strand of NW_022900941.1, from coordinate 26,037,700 downwards.
TCAACCAGGCCCTGTCCCTCCTGACAGGCATATAGTGTTACAAGATGGTATGTCTGTACTATTCATGGCCACCCGCTCAACACTTGAGGTAAAAAGTGTCAGAGAAGGATCAAATTCTACCCCAGAAGCCTGTCAGGATTGGGGTCAGGTGTGTGTAGCTCCCACCCCTGAGAGCTCCCTACCATTTGGCTTTAATAACTATGATTGTTTACCTGGGGAGGGGGGCAAGCTGGAGACAGGGCCCTGGTCTGGCCTCAGTGACAGGCTCTCACACCCAGCCTAAACATCCTGATAAATCCTCAGAAAAACTGGAAAAGACTTTCCCGTTCCCCCCCCCGACTTTTTATGATAATTCATATTTTCAAATGAAAGGGGAAAAAAGCCAAGAAAGAAACTCTCAAATGAGCCAAAAAGGAAAAGAAAATTCTCTGAAAAGAATTTTAGGGGGAAAAGTTGTTCTATTTTAAAAAGCTTTGAGGGCTGTAAAGTGCCACGTTTTTCACACCTTCTTCATACTTTTTTTTTTCAGATTTTTTTAGTATGTTTAACATTTGTGAGATGACAGCCTTTTTGTATCTCAAACTGGATGCTTTAAGATTTGTAGGGAGGGGTTGGTGGTATTCACGTTCTCTTGAGAAAGAAAGTTTGTGCCTAAAGGGCTCCTTCTTACTAGGAATTGTTTAAACCCTTGCAGGCAGACCTGTCAGGTTTTACAGTGTTATTTGCCTCCATTTTCAGCATGCAAAAGTAACATGCAGCTAATGGTAGTGGAATGAGATCATGGCACGAGCAGAGACCTCTCGTGACAACTTTTCAGCTGTTATCTTGCTCCTAAACTGTCTTGTCTTTCCCCCTCTTTCTGAAACCACTTCGGAGATACCAACAGTTTTTCTTCAGCAATTAGATTATTCATACAATACACACACACACACGCACACGCACACGCACACACACACCACAACTTTGTAAATACATCTCTCCAAATAGCACAGTGAATTATTTGAAATGGAGGGGGGCCTTTTCCAACAGCCGTTATGGCATATTTCACTTATAGAACCCAAACTAAGATATATTAGAAGTTGTACATAAACATGTGATGCAGATTCCTGATTTTTTCCCCCCAGAAGATTTACAGAACTTACAAAAAGAGATTATCCTTACACCTTCTACCCCTCCTATCCACCCCCATGACCCAAGCAATGAAGGATTTAGGCAGATTTACTTCAGTAAACACCTTTGGACACTTGGGGGGAAAGTGGGAGTCTGTTTGCAAAAGGAGCTTTTGTTAAGTGAGGTAGGGGGATAATGCTTTACCAGGCAGCTGTGATATTAACCTACCCAGCAATGCGGGAACACTCTTTAACTCTTTCTGTGCCTGGCCCTCTGAGCTCAGCCGATGAAATCCTTGCTCTCCAAAGACACTCAGAATTCTGGCTCTAGCAGTTTATTATTCAGACAAGTCTTGTAGACATGAAAACTGTTCAAGCTTTTAAAACAATGTGGTTTAATTAGATGAGGTGGGCTTACATTGCTCATAAACCCTCCAAATGGTGGTTTATAATTGGCAAGGAAAAAAAAAAAGAAAAAAGGAATCAAGTTGGTACATTAAAAATTCCAGGAAATATCTTTAGAAAAGCTATTTTCATTTCTGGCTTTTAAAATATTAGACTTCGGTCACTAGAGAGAACGAAGCAGCTAAGGCCTCCCTCCTCCCTATAAAAGATACCAGAAGTTTGAGATGAAGAAAGGGGATTCAACTTGAAAAGCTGTGAGAGGCAAATTCAGGCAGTGACATTATCTCTCCCTTTGCATCTTTTTGAGGGGGAAGTCTTGTCTATCTGTCAGAGCTCCGAGGTCATGTGAGCCTCGGAGTCAGGGCCTGAAGCCAGCCGTTACCAACTTGAGACTTTCCCAAGCAAGCACAGCAGCTTTCATGAGGAAGGAGTTAATGGTTATTTTTTGCTGGGCATAAGAATAACTTTACAGGTGTTGCATTTGGTCTTAAATAAGATTGCCTTATTTAGTTTCGAAAAAGCGTGTAGGTGTCAACGTTCGAACAGCCATAAATGTGTGAGAAAGTAAAGGGTATGAGACATGACAGAATTAAAGGTGTTTGCTATGTTGTTACACCGTGTGTCAGGCTGCAAGCTCCCTTTGTCACAGCCTCCTGGTGATTTGACAGCGCAGATCTACTTCCCTTCTAGGTGAGACAGCATTTTTAAACCGGAGTTATAAATATGGTACACCCCTGGAGTTGCACCCTGCCTCCCGGCTCTGTGCATCCTATTCGAAAGTATCCTGCCCTAAGACACAATGAACAATCGCCGTACACAAGGGGGCTATGGGCTCAGGGACCCAGGCAGCGCCAGCATCACAGTAGCTGGCATTGACTGTTGTTTGACAAGAAGGTCTTCTGCCAAATCATCCAATAATTAAGTTTTATGTTATTTGTATGAACAACCAAGCATGCAGTCTTCCTTTTCAAATCAAAGAGAGGCTTAAAATTACTTTTTCAACACTTTCAGACCCTGGTCAGGTCACAGTTTGGGGGCTGAATTAAAATGATCTCATTCATGATCTAATTGAGGTTGGCAAAACCTTAGCAGTAGCAGGAGTACATAAATATAAATCAAAGACCAAAATTTAGCAAATCATATCATTTGCTAGAAATCTGCTCATGAATTATTCTCCGATTGCCAACCCAGAAGTTAAACTTTGTCTCCCCTCAGCAACAGTAACTGTGCATATTTTTTCATGCTTCTGACAGGAAAGTTAGAGGAGCTGAAGAGAGAAAAGAGAGGAAGATGATCAATGTCTCATCAGATACCGTGTGTTTGCGACCTAAGAAGGTCTGAGAGCTGATAAAGCCTTGCACATTGACAGTAGGTGCTGCTGTCTGGGTTAGAAATTAATATGGGTTTTTAAAAACCAGACTCAGCTCAAACACATGAGGAGTGGAAGGGGAGCGAACACTTCAAGATCTGATTGAACTTTGCTTTCCTTTCATTCAGTTGAGGAATCATGACAATTAATAATTCTTTACAAAATTTAGTTTTATTACTAAGCTGAGCTGAAACTGAGATTTGAAGCTATTGTTGGAATTACAAGAGAATCCAGAGCTGCTATTGTACATGTTCAAGTTACTTTTCCTTTTTGCTTTTTTAAAAAGCATTACTATACAATCAAGAATCCAAAGAGCTTTTTCTGCAATCTATAGAATTAAATGTCATATTTTATGACATGCAATCCATTTCTAAGTTGTTCATTTCCATGGTTTCTGTGTATTCCATCTTAAACCCACCCATATTCTGTTATAAACAGGAAGAGGTCTAGTTCTTTACTTAGGTACAATATCTTGAAGTTAAAATTTTAAATGCCACTCAAATGAAGATGCTCTTTCAAACAGTAAACACAGAATTGGCCAGTTTAACTAATTTTCTTTATCACAGAGCAAAAATATAAAGGAGTTTTAAAATATGATAAAATAAGAAACATTTAAAATAAGTCTAGGTAATAGAGATAAGTGATCACATTCTTTTGGGAATAGTTAATTGTCATTAATGATATCCCATGACAAAAAAATAATCCATGTTCTACATGGAAAACTAGCGAATACTTCTCAACTACTTACATTGCTCATATGAAAGCATAATGATTTTCTTCTTTATATACTATTTTGTATTTCTTTTTAAAATTAACTCCTGGCCAGGTAATAACCACTCCCTCCCTGAAATAATAAGTAATCAATAATAGATCAACAAATTAGAATCTCATGCTCTGTAAGATTTGAGTGTTTTTCTCTCCAACTATGAGTATTTTCAAGAAATTTTCAGTAACCCAGTAATCTATAAATACAGCATATAGCTTTCACCATTTCTTAGTTTAAATTGTACTTATACTGTTGTGTATAGCCAAGTAACTGTAATCAAGGAAACTTTGCAATTTGCTTATTCTTGGAAGTACCTAAGTTTCTATTTTAGACACCAAGCACATCAATGGAAGTGTTTCACATCATGAGATTTCTCAGTTTTAAGAGGTGAGGTTTACATATAAAGAACTCAGTAAGCTGTGTTTTCATAATAAATAGACCCATTAAAAGGGAAATATCTCTAAACAAAATGGTTGTCCTCTAAAGATTTTCCATCACCTTTGCTCTGTTGATGGGAATTTGAAAACCAAATACACTCCATATGCACACAGTCTCCAATGCAGACAAACACAAATGCACCCTAGGAATCCTACTCTGGTACTTTTCCTAACTTTCACTGCAATCATTTAGCTTATGAATGAAATATATTTAAACAAAACTAGTAGAGGTGAAAAATTAATGCAGACTCTTATTTAGTAGGATTTCTCATAGGGGGTAAAAGTATTCTCTATGCCATATGACTCTTAATGTAACTTACACCTATTAATCTGTTTTAAGTATATTATTTAAGATAAATTACTAGCTGTGTGCTTTGAAGTTGTTTTTTTTTTTTTCCATTTTCCTTCAATATTACCAAGTTTAACACAGATTATTCTAAATTGATTGCAAATTGTTATGGTCTTTAAAACGGAGCTCTGGAGTCCTGGATAAAGATGGTATTTTAAAAGTAGTATTTACAATATTCAGAAGAAAAAAGGGGGTGCTGGATTTAAGAATACACTGAACACTTAGAAATGTGTGTTTTATACTTGTGCAGAAAGAAGTGTGAGGTAGCCTTACCCTGTGAAACCAAAACCACAAATGAGATGTGTCAGTAGGTTCTTTGATAGGGCTTCTGGCCACAGTGTTTTTGTGCTGTCAAACTGCTATGTTGAACAAACACCTCCTCTGGGACACAGCGATAAATGCAGAGACAGTCTGGCTTCAACCAGTCTCAGCAACCTCCTCAACCACTCCCCCCCACTCTGCAGCCCACCTCCCACCAGCCCCACTACCTTCCTGGAACCCCGCCCCTTTACCTGAAACTGATTTATAGGCAGGTGCTGGGGTGTTTTCAAGGTGTCCGTGGTGAGTAGTTATTGGTACCCCCCACATCTTATGAATCGGTACTCAGGAGCTGCAGGCAAAGTCTTTTATCTGGCGGCTTTATCTCGTCTTTTTAAAACAGAACTGTACTGAGCGTCTTTCACCAACCTGAACTTTTTCCGCATTTACTTAATCATTTAAAACCCACTTGCTTTTCACATATTTCCCCTAGTCACTTAAGCTTTATTTTTTAATGTTCAAGAAGTTACGTTGTGCAACACAAAATGAAATTTTGCCTTAAAAAAAATCCGAACACTTATTGCCTCCTGCCTCTCTCTTTCCAGTATTCTTTTAGGTCTAACATTTAGGATGTATGGTCCGATATTTTTCTTTTTTCTTTTCTTTCTGGCCCCATTATTCTCTGACTAAAACCTGTTTACTGGTGCCTCTGTGTGTGTGTGTGTGTGTGTGTGTGTGTCCCTGACATTAAATGAATTTCCATCTTCTACTTCTGCAATCTCTAAGAAATAGATAAACCATTATATTTTTTCCCTGCTCGTATTTTAAAGTGGTGATCCTGACAGCAGGACGATTATTGCACTTTATGTTTTAGTGGATGTTTGCTGTTGCTAGTTACAGCAACACTTATCATAAGACAGCAAGAAAAGAGTAGTCCCTGGTAATTAAAGTAATGAAATATTCATTTACTCTACCTTTTCTGTAGTCTCACAAATTAGGCTGCTACATTTAATGCCTGCGCTGCCTCTGTTTTTATTATAATGGCAGCTTTTGCATCTGCAATTAGGACTAATTCTGACAGTTACAATTTCTGAGGGATGGTAAACAGTGAACGAGATGTGCAGCAGAGGTATTACACGTGAAAAGCCCTTGTCTCTTTAACCTTGTTGTTTTTTTTTCTCGCAGAGGTTACCTTTTCCCGATGGTGCAAAATCGACTTGACATAACTGTTCATCAGTTTCAGGGTTTTCCCTGGAGGTATTTGCATCAAATCAGCCCAGTCAAGCTTCAAGTTGAAATTGGCAGGCCAGAAACTCACAGAGTAGAGGCTGGAAAAGAGACAGCCAAAGTACAGGCAGCGAACTGACAGCAGCAGAGTGAAAGACAGACAGAGTGGGGAGAAAGGTTGAGAGCAAGAGCTTTTCAACTTTCGTGCGCAAGGAATCTCAGCTTCTCCCGGACGGAGCTCAGTAGCACCGGATCCTGAAGGAGCTTGAAAAGGCTGAGGCTCAGAACACCTTCAGCTAGCTCTTACCACTAGGGCTCCCCAGCCCTGCTCTGGGATTCACTCTCACCGCCTCTGATTGGATGCCTACAGGGGAGTGGGCACACTTAATTAAACAGAATGAAACTTCTGAGGCACCTCCCCGGTACTTATTAAAGCTCAAAAGCCAAATCTCATGATCAGTGTTATAGAAGGAAAATAAAGCAGTTTGTTTTCTCTCTCTCTCTCTCTCTCTCTCTCCCTAATTGTTAACTTATCAGAAAGTGAACAAATCCTTCTCTTTATTAGGTCTGTTTTCTCCTGGACTCCCTTCTGAACCACATTAAATGTTCACAGTGATCAGAGCTCAGGAGGCTGTAAATTCAAAAGATAATGCATTTGAATCAACAAAAGCATCCACATAGCAAAACTCACATCTGACAGGATACTCCTCAGAGTACCGTGGGGTTGCAAGTCCTCTTTGTCCAAATGTGCCTTCCTATCCTGATAATAAGAATGTGTACTCAGTTGTTTAAAGGCCAGAAAACATGCCAGAATCTTAAAATAGTGATGACATTTAACTTTTATTTTACTTTTGGGAATGTCATTTAAAGAAAAAGTCTCTGATTGCAAAACTTTCTTAATTTCTTTCACAACAAAAACAATTATGAAAAGTGCTTCCTTTGTCTCAGCACATTTTCTTTCTTCTTTATGTCTTTAAAACACACACGTGCACACACACAGATTGTTTTTGTCATTCTTCCCTATTTCTTCTAACTTGGTGTCTTCACTAGAAGATTTAAAATCCTCCTCACTTTCTAACTAGACTTGGGGGTTGAATAAGCCCTTGCTTTCAAACCGTCTTCGAGCTCTGCGTATGACAGGCATTGGCTGATCTGCTGATGCCCATTCGACAGGCACTGTTGAACTAAAGTGGTGTGACGGCACAGTTTTGTTAAGCTGTGAACAAAGGGCTGAAGATGCCTTGCTGGCATCATCCATGTGCATATTGGCCTTGTCACAGTTTTGCTTGATTTAATGCTCTGTTTATTCTTAGATATTAAAACTTAAACTCTGAACAATATGTTTTCAAATACTACATACCAACTTTATTTTAGAAGCTTAAACTTTGAAGACCCTAGGATCCATTTGCTCCTCCAGTTCCTATGCAAGTGATATTGAAACACAGCTCTGGAAATAAATAGATTGCCACTGGCCCCTTAGCTGTTATCCATTTAAAAATGGGATTCCAGTCTTAAAAAGTCTTAATAGGGAAAAAGATTTATTTTTCTTTGATCGTTGGTTGAAAGTTATTATTTATTTCCAACAGAGGATTTTCGCATAAATTCCTAAGGAAATGTTACCTTGTGTGTACAAAGTGCAGTCAGGATGGACTTTTAAAAAAAAGAAGTGTTATTTAAAAGATGATAATAAAAGAAACTATTTTCAGATACCTGTAAAGACAGGCACATCTGCATCAGCAGAGGAAAAATAATCAAGAAGTTTTATGTTAAGGTGAGCCCTATTTAAGAGCTAGCAGATGAATTAGGGCTGAAATTTAGAAATAAAATTGTGGTTCCAGAAATCCCTATTCCACAGGCAGCAGCCAGCCCTTCGAAAGAAAGCTTAGGTTTTGTACTAAATTTAGATTCAAGAGTCCCATTGCATGTGTCGAGCTTTATCTGTGCTGGGTTTTTTGTTCCCCCTCCATCTCTTTTTCTTTTCTTTTCTTCAGGTTTACTTCAAGTGTTTGCTAAGAGATTAGGTAGGGAGTTTATATTGAGGAGGTAGCCATGGGAAGCAGCTCACTGCTCAAAGGAACTCACAGTGGATCAGAGTGTGAAGTTACACAGGGAGCTAAGGCTGACTCGGGCCTGGGATCAGGTACTTTATTTTCTCGGGAAGACAAATGGCTCATAGAAAGGTTGGTGGGATGGCATCTCCCAGCAGGAACACAGATGTTACCACTTTGAGAAACTTCCAAACAAGCATTACTGCTGGAACAACTTTATGGAAAGAAAAGTTTAAATCTACTGCCAGAACACTCCCTTTGAATTAGGTAAAGAGGCTATAATTTGAGATATTCATGGTTATTTTTACCTCCATTCATAAAACAGCATCTTTCTTGAGAGCTGTTGTAATGAAGGTGAGGAAGGTGGCAGAGGAGAGAAAAAATATTCAGCTGTATGAAAGTATTGCTGCTAACAAGCAAGGAGACTTGTGCTTGAAACCAGAAATGAAGTCTCCAGGGTAAAACACATGCACAGTCCCACCTGGCTGCCCTATGCATGCTTTCTTAGCAAAGACAGTTTAAATGAAATTAGTCACCTCCTACCTTTTTTCAGCAGTAGTTTTACTCAGGGATTATTTATATCAAATAATTCTTAAAGCCAGAATAAGGTGACACAGGTCAGGGTGCCTACGTAAGAGTAAGCCTTCATTGCTAGTTCTGTTTGTTTGTTTGTGTGTTTGTTTTTAATGACACCTTAGAAGAGAAAGACTTACACCTGCTAGCAGCATAGACTTCAAGATACTCTCTGGCATCTTCTTTTACTTTCACTAGAGATTTTTGTGTTTAAACCCATGGGTGTGAACAAGATTTAGACACGTAATCTCAGACTGGCCAAAGAACAGACATTTTAATATATCAATAGGGCAGATTCTTACTTAATATATCAAATGAATGTCAGCATGTGTTTGGTGCTTCCTATTAATAATAATTTGTTAGCAACTATTTATAAAGGAGATGGACAAACAGCAGGGAATCTAAATAGTCCTCCTGTCCCAACCCTATCTCAACCTTATCTGTTTCGCCCTGCCAACACATATTTTTATCATTCTATCTTTAAAATGGTCTAAATGAAGCCATAATCCCCACTGTTTTGTAACAAACGCATAACTAGGACCAAAATGACTTCTCACCTTTTAATGAACTATCCCAGTTTAGAGTTTTCTAAGGAATGGTTTGTAAAAGGAGACAAAGAAGAGATCTCATAAATAGTTTCCTTTGAACACCCACAATTGCTTACACAGCATTCCCCCCTTTTTTTCTAGGCTGGCAGCCATGGCCTAGCCCAGGACTCATCCAAGTTGAGCATATTTCAGAACTATTCATTGAATGATTGGAGGGAGCCATCAGCCCTGTGATACCAATAAAATACATTAACTGAGAATATCCCTGAGATTGACAGTGGGTATGATGTTAGTCTAGGGCATTCTGGGAGGTATTTCCACTCATGTGAGAATAGTAAGTGCACATCTTCTAGCTATCAGTTAGCACAAGGTTTCATAAACAAGTATCAATGGCTGTCTTTATCCCCCAACCCATTCTTAGCTGAGTGAGGAACAAGCTCTGCTTCACATAAATAAGATCTTTGAATTTATCTGCAGTGAGGTACGGCTTTAATGATCTGTATCTGCGAGCCAGCAGCACGAATGTGATCTTATTGTATCACAGTGTAGAGATGAGATAGGCCTGCACTATAGCACACCAGTGCATTGTGCCCGAGTGTCGGGAACAATCCTTCCGTTTCAAAGCAGCAACTCTTCATTGTTCATCATTGTTTCCTTACCTCACTTGTATGGTTCTTGTGATACCGATCTGAGTGAGTTGTGCAAGCTTCAGACTTGCCAGCCCCCAGCTTCCAGGCCTAGTACAGAGTAATTCATAAACTTACTGTATTAGACTATCAGATTGAAACCAAGGGTTTCTACTAGTGGTGGAATTGGAAAGCCCATTGTTTTGATTATCATTTCATCAGCCCCAACTGATACTAGTATGCTCAAGGAAAACATACTTCAGTTACAGTTGATTTTCAGATTCCAAAATGGTGCTGCAAAGCCTGTGCATCTCTAATTATATTTTATGCTAGGCTGTGCAATACCAAAATATACGCTGCAGCAATCAGTGAGCGAACAGTATCAATCAATTTGTAAACAGATGAAGTCACTCATTCCCAAACTGGTTTTCCAAAAACAATTACTAAATTACAATAGAAAAAAATTGTACAGTTACTGTATTTGTGTGCTGTGTTACAATCAACATACCAGGGAAACAAAACAATTTAATGCAGAAAAATCATCATTCATCTACATTATAATTGCTTCTTTTTCACATCTACAGGGCGGTTAATTAAAATTGTGATTAAATGCGGTCGCGCTGCCTAAGATGTCTTGCCCAAAACAGGTGGTACAGAATTTAAAAGTAAAAAAAATGTAATTAGCATTGGAAATTGAGAAATTGCCTGTAAGAATCAGTGTTAATTTCAGTCAGTGATGAGGTAATTTATAAATGAATGCAGTGGAGGCTGTGCAAATGCACAATTGCCTTCCTTGCCATTCTTAGCATTCTCAGCATGCAGGTGAAAATGTTTTCAAAATATTGAGGTAATTTGAAAATCAATCCATGCATTCTGTATCTTTTTTCTCCTATTTGTACCAAATGCTGAACAAATGCTGCCATAGATGACACAATCCAGTTTTTTTTGTTTTTTTTTTACTCTCTAAGCTGTACATATTTTAGATCTAGATTAGGAAACCTAACAGCACAAATTACAAGCCTAACATTGCTGCATGGGTCACACTCAAAACCTGAAGTTCTGACTAATGTGGATTTGGTTCACTGTAAAACACTCGCATCATAAAATAGAGACCTGGAGTGAAATCTTCTCACAGCACAGGAAGTACAAACAGAAAGACTATTAACCAATCCAATAAATACTTGAAGTTTAATTTTTAAAGTTTAAGAAAGAAACAATTTTTATAAAGCTTACAATTTACTTAGGGTTTGTTTTTTTTTTTTCTTTCGTACTACAAATTGAAACCAGGGCCTTCTCACTGAACTACTTTCTCAGGTCTTTTTAGTTTTTATTTTGAGACTATCTCACTAAATTGCCCAAGCTGGCTTCTGACTTGCAATCCTCCTGACTCAGCCTCTAGAATAGCTGAAATTATAGGCGTGTGTCATCATGATTTTGTTTTCTTAGAATTTCTTAGAATTTTTAATCTTCATCATTCTACCTATAAACTTCTAAAATTGGTTAATAATTACTAGAAATAGTTTTTCCAGACCTGAAGTCTGCTTATTAATGTCATCTCTCCTTTCAACAAAGGTGTCGCTTTCTAACAAAGCATGTCATCTACTTTAAGCATTCTATTAGCACATGAATAAATTTATAGTTTAAATACTATTTTTAAATTATTCCTATTTACATTGTTTTCACTGTTAAAGTGAGAAACACTAAGCCTTTAATATGTTCTTTTAGTGAGAAATTTAACTTCCATGTGCCTTTACTGGCCTTCTGAACAGTATGAATTTTAAAATTTTTAATATGAATCAAGAATATAGGTATTGACTATGTGTCTGAACACCACTGGAGTTAGACTGTGGGACTTCTTAAGCATCCTCTTCTGTGCTTGGCATTCTGCAAAATGATCTCTCCATTGAAAGCTCATCCTAAGAATGTAGTTAACTGCTGCAGATCAATTTGATCATCAGATTCTCTCATGTAAAATATTCTGCATGGTTCTTTGCTGTTTTCAGCAGAAATCAGTGATTTCACTTTGAATACTTTCTTTGGATAACCCTGACATTTTGGGGAGAAAATGACAAATAAGGAACAGTCTGTATCCTTGTGTCAGGCCTTCCCTGTGTCCCTTCTTCATCACACTTAGGATACAAATGAAATGAGCAGTTTAGAGGTGACAATTCGGCTAGTTGTTCCAAGTGGCATGCAGTCACTTCTCCCGTATTCAAATCTGTTTCTCATTTAATATTACAAGTAGAAATAAAATGAGACCTATAAATGGAGGAAACTGAAAGGTCACCAGTTAACTCCATGATCCCTCTCCTTTCACCAGCTCCTGCCTCCCACTAACTATGATGAGGACGATTTCATATTCCGGCAGTCAGTTTGTCTCCAGTGAGGGTGGGGGTTGATTTCATCAAAGAAAGACTTCCTGGATTCCCTTCTGGACCTGTGAATAGAAGATCTACAGCACATGGGGCCTGGCTCGGATGTCAGGGGAGTGGTGGGATGAGGGAGTGGTGCTGTGACGCACTCCAGGCTGCTCTGGTTCTGAGTTTACAAGGGGTCACAAAGGTTAGAGAATCACAGATGTGGTAAAGCTCCAGGCCCTTCCTAACTTTGGAAACTTTGCAGTAGAAATATCCTTACCCTTTACACTTGGTTCATAGTGTACTACGAGCTAGGAGAGCAATGTAGAATTACTTAGGAGGTCCCATCCACAGCAAATATGTGTGTGTGTGTGTGTGTGTGTGTACACACATGTGCACAAGTGTGTGAATGATAGTATCTTGCCAAGTCTCTTCTCCATACTCATAGGGACTTCAGGATTCTCAGAAAAAGGCCTGGACTATATTGCTAATACTAGATTGGTTGACAACAAATTGTTCGTTCTCTCTCTCCCTCCCTCCCTCTCTCTCTCCCCCCCACCAGTACTTTTTCTTTTCAGAGTTTGCCACATGAGCTTATTTGATTCATTCTGGTATTCCTAGAAGCAGCACTTCTTTGAAGCTGATGTCATATTCATGGAAGAAAAATGCACAATTTTTTCTTGTCAGTTCTTTCACTTTCTTTCCTGTGAGTTATCTGAGCTTTGCATCATAAGAAAGAACATTTTTCTTGTTGCAAAGATAATTGAAAAGTATATCACTGGGTCCTTTATAGGCCTCTGATCTTTCAGCACAAGCTTGTGGGGTTCATTAATTCTGCATTTATTGCACACCTACTAGGTGCAAAAACTATACTAGAGGCTGTAAATCAGAAACCAGACACTGAGGAGCTCACTGTGTAGTAGGAAAGAGGGGTCTTTAAGAAGTAATGAAAATATGATATGTGCTATAGGAGACTTCGGATCTAAGGAGGAGAGAATGCAGAGGGTGGCACAGCTAGATCTGGGAGCCGGTGGTAAGGGGTGACACCCTGGGGAGGTGATTGTTGAGGGAAATGTTGTTCTACAGCGTGGGTTTGCAGTGGGGTGAGCAGAGGCACCAGACCAAGCACTGTCAGCCAACTAAGATGCTGGGAACAGAGCTCATGTAAGGAGATGAGCTTAAATTGAGCCTGCAAAGGAGATCGGGAGCACAAGAATCCATCTCATATTTCTAATAGGTGACAGGGAGCTTGTGGATGATTTCTTAAAAGAACAGTGACATAACCATATTTGTGTTTCAGTGACATGTCTCTGGAGACTGTAGGAAAGATAATATTATCTAACATTTATGGAGTGTTTATAATGCCTTTGGACCTATGCTAAGAATTTTGCCTATGTCAACTGATACAGACTGACAACAATTCTTTCAATTAGGCACTATTATTTTAATATTCTTCTATAGATGAGGAAATTAAGGCTTAGCAAGGGCATGAGCCTGGAGTCAGGAAGAAAGTCTATGGTTAAAATGTTACTGCAATCACGGAATTTCCAGAATTACAGGCAACAGTGATCACTGACTGGAAGAACATTTGGAATAGGAAACCAGCATTTGAAAAAAAAAAAAAGTAATAGTGAGGCAGCTTAATTCTCTACTTGAGGATGAATATAAAACTAAGTGGGGAATAAGGATTTTTAGCCTAAGAAATCTTCCTTGTATTCATCACTAAGTAAGTTTGAGCAAGAAAATGAAAAAAAAAATCATTGCTGATCCACAAGAAACTGATCTAAGAATGTGGTACATGTTTGGGAGTTTGGAAAGAGATGGTTAACAGGCAGCCCTTAAAAACGGTGGAGTTTACTAAACCTCAGAACACTGGACTTGCTGATTTAATTCACAACATTGAGGCCTTCTTTGGCTTTATGAGGAAGCAAATGAAAATAATCCCTTTGCAATGACTGTTTCCCACCCTTCTCTGAATTAACTCTTCCATGGCCTAAAACTCACCAATCCTCAAACTTCTAAATTCTCCACACTGCCTCATCTCTGCCATCCATGGCAAGCCCTAAAGCTGCTAACATTTTGTAACTACTATGTGACAAATTGTTGTGCTTTTATTCATGTCGGACATCTTTGCCAGGCTCGCTTGTTGTGTTTTCTGTTTGGCTGTGTCATGGGACCAAAGGTGCCTGCCTTTGTACTGCATGTCAAATCTGGTTAACATGCAGCCATTTATCTTTAAAACCACTCCGGCACAATGGCAGTGGTGCACCAGGCCACAGGGCTCCCAACACAACCCAATTTTTCAGGCCATCTTTTCTGCATATGGGGAGCACATTGGATGACAGACAAGATGTTTTGTGATTTGGGAAATCTCTTGGAGACAAATTGTAGAGGCAAGTGCAGTGTAACTGGACTCCTGGGTGCCCAGTGAAGTGAGGAAAATCAGATACAGCACAGGCTGAAAGAATGAAGCAAGAATTCATATCTCTGTGCAGAACATGCACAGTACTTTGCTCACACAGAGAGTTCACACGTAGACAAAAGCATATTTGCTCGTTGGTCATTTGCAGGGGGTTCTGTAGCCAGTACAGTGCTCAGATTCTCACGTGTGCCTTCTTTATGCATTCTGTACTGCTGGGTGGGTCCGTATGCAAACATGCAAAATTGCTTGTGTGAGAAGACAGTTTGTGTTACAGATTTCAGATGGGGGAGGCCTCCTGCTTCACTCAGGCGTCTCCCTCTTAATGTAGTAGAAGCAGGATCTTTGTGTTTTCTACAATTGTTTCAACCAAGGAGAGTCTGTCTGTGTGTGTTTAAGGAAGTCTCAGAGCCAGTGAGGGTCAAGTCCTGCAGGGGAAAATATTGAGGACTTTTTCTCCTTTAATACAGCTGCAAATTTTATAACCTCATTCATTTTGGGTTTCCATTTTTCAATTGTGTGGAGGTATCTTGGGGATAATTTGTCCGAAAATAATAATTATCAACAAAGGAAAAAAGAAAGAAGTGATTGACCTGCGTAGTCTAGTTTAGCTAAAATGAAAAAGTAATGTCCTTGAAGCGGTTTTTAAAAACTGACCATAGCAAAAGCATGTGATTCAAATGAATCATTAAAAAGTATAAATACATTATACGTATGTGCACATATATAAAAATGTGATTTTGTATAGGTATATATTTATAGTCTAATGTTACTTTCAAGAGTAGGCACTGTTCCCCTTCTCTCCTCTCTCTCTCTCTCTCTCTCTCTCTCTCTCTCTCTCTCTCTCTTTTGAGTAAAAGACCCAAGAGATTGCCTTTCACTTTGAAAACAATCTCTACTATCAAGAAAAGGCGCTGTTTGTTTATGCGTACATAATGCAAGTTTGTCCGCCTGGGAACTGCAGCAAATGGGAGAAGTATGCATGGATTTCACAGGTAACAGGATTACGTGGGCACATAATTGATCCATTTGGAGAAAAAAAAATGACAGTGCTCTAAAGATGCCTAGGCTTTAGAGATGGAGTTTATGAAACAGGCATTTGTAAATTCAAAGGAATCAATATGTCAATTTTATTACATCTCAGAACCAGCTGGGCATTAAAGGAACAGTAGTCCTTAAAAAAACTGCATTGCATATTCCTACTTTGTCTTTCTTAAAGGGCTTAGAATTTAAGGAAATGAATTTAAGAGATTTTTACCTTTTCAGAAATTAATTTACATTGTCAAAAAAGAACAACAATTTAGTTGCTGTTGGGTTGAAAACAATTAGTCAGTTTTCAACCTAGCCATGTGGTTCAAATGTCTGCCTCATTGTTATAATTAGTCTATTAATAGATATACATAATAAGTGGAATAGTGAGTTTCAAGTAGGTTTCAGAGTCAAGGATTCACTGCATTTCACATTCGCGTTATATTTTGCAAGTCTAGATTTTACCTCTTCACTGACTTAAGGACACAGTTTAAGAGCTAAGCTTCAGGTGTCCTGTATAATTTGCTCTGTGCATGTATGAAACATCCTTGTTTCATTAAAGTTTTTGACAGTTCAAAAAGACTGAGCTATTTTAAGTCCTTAGCATGATGCGGACAGTATCCATAAGTGATATGAGTGGGATATGAGCTCCAGATAGATTTTGAAATCCCCCCAAAATGTTGCAGAACTAAAGATGAAATTTAAAAGCTATTAACTGCTCCACTTATAAGCGAAGTAATGCTTCTTTTCACACTCCCTGTAGTATGCTGTGTGCAGGCACCCCAAAGGTGAGCTGTGGCACCATTTCACATTATGTCCCCACTCCTGCTCTTAGATCTTCTCTGGATTCAGTCACATAACAAATGGAGCCCAGTTCCCCTGGCTTTTGGGGGAGTGAGACATTCAAAACAACGAAAGCATTGGAAAACTCAGACACAAACAAATCTGTGTCCAAATTCTTCTGATTCTGCCAATTACTTTCCCTGTGACCTTGAGTCTGTCTCTTTACCTCTCTGAGCTCCAGTTCTTATGCTTAAAACAGGGGCCAATACTGACATATAGGATCATTGGGGAGATTGGACAAAATTTTAAGAACAATATTTGGAATCTAGAAGATGCTCAATAAATTCTAATTCTATGTCAAAGCGTGACTAATTAGGCGTGAATCCTGTAATGGAGGTACTTCAGTTTCTGGGCCTTGATGAGTCCTTTAAAAAAAAAAAAAGGAAACAGTAACCTTTGTCTGAGATATTCACTTAATTTTGGTTCTTTAGGAATTATTAAAAAGAAAAGGAAAGGATGAGTCCCGGCAATTGGCATTTCTTTTACCTTCACATTTCTGCGAAGTACACATGGCACACATAGTACTTTTTCTTTTAGAAATATTACCCTCTTAAAAAATCCTCAAAGCATTTATTCTGTGCTGACTTTTGTTACAGCACTTAAATATCTGATTCCTATTTGTCTCCCCACACATGTGTAAATGTCTTGAGGACATTTTTGCCTGTCTCTTATCACCAGGCTAGCTCAGCACATGACATACAAAAATCATTTTGTTAAAGCTGGGCTGCACTGAATGCAGCAGGTACATTAAAGATTTAGTACATATTATAATAGCTAGAAGAAACCTTTTGTTAACTTTATGTTAGATTCTCTACTACCATATTAACAATTTAACAATTTCTTGAACCATACTTTGTGACAGCTATGCCATTTTGAATACTTGGAAATTATTTTTAAGTTTAAATTAACTGACTTTGTGCCTTTCTCACTGACACTTTTGAGTTCTGTGTGTCAGGGGGCTCCAATAGGGGCAGCTTTGGATTTCTGAGCTCAAATTTGATTTCCACTTTCGTACCGGCCACGAGACAGACCTGGAGCGGGTCACTCGGCCTAACTGTGTCTCATTATCAATGTTCCAGGACTTTTGTGAGGAATGTTGATAATACATCAGGTGCCCAGGGACACCGTAAGTGTTTAATATTGTGTGCTTTCCCTCCATTCTTCCTTTCCATTCCTGAATATTCACTGGCTTGGCCTTTAGTGAGTTCCCCGCTTGCGATTGCTGCCAGTCCTAGTCAGTTGACATTTAGTATATACCAAGGGTAGAAATCTTACTCCAGTTCCAAATTTTGTTATGAAAATTAGACTATTTTCTACTCAAGGAAATGAGCATGCAGGAGTGCCTTCCACATGTAAAAATCACAATCATGTTAGCTATTTTCTACCTAATCTGACTGTTGCTTTGTTCCTATCGTCCTGCTTAGTGAGGCACTTTGATATTTTTGCAAGCCTTTACCACCATCCTGTACCTAGATTTCTCCAGCCTCTTTTCCTCTATGATCCACTGGAGATACCAGAAAAGAGAATGCACTGAGATCTCTCACCTAGGCATTTGCCAAGCAACTGTGTGGATTGGTTAGTTAATAGAGTTGATTAAAACACTTTGTTTGATTCTGCTTAAGCATACCAAAAATACATTCAAAATCTACAGCTACAAAATGTAAAGAAGGTAATCCAAATATAGTACTACATAATGAGGCTCTCTGTTGGTAGTATATAAAGCAGTTTAGAGTATAGCTTCAAATTCTAATGAAGATCATTTTACATCTTACACTGAATTGTGAATTTTAAATTCCTATGTTCCCTATAAGTATCTGAAGAGGGGCATGTAAATACCATAAGTGAATTAATTACTGCCTTAAGTTGGTGAAGCATGTGTGAATCCAAACTTTATTCTTGAACTTGCACTTCTCTTCCCAAGGCTTTTTGAACCATTTCCTATATGCTGACTTCTGAATACCTATTCAACAGCTGAAGACATGGAAAGAATGCATTTTTCATTGCATGAATCAAATGTTTTAATCTCAGAAAATCTGCACCACCATAACAAAAAGTCTGTCCAGTACCACATACATGTTCAGCACGAAATTCTCAAAGCAGCAGAGATATTTATAACTTAAAACTTATAAAAATATAAAAAACAACCTTCACAATTGCCCCTCCTTTACCATTAACAGTATAAGTTTCTTTGTCTAAGAAGAAATGAAAGACCACGACTTTGCAACCCTGTTTATGTTTTGGTGATACAACACGGGACCACTGAAGTCCCGTGAACAACTTTTCCAAGCTCTTTTCAAGTAAACCCAAGGAGCAGGCAGAATGGCACCACTGGGAGGCTCAGGATGGCATTCACATGGCGCCCACCCCCAGCTCCTTCAGACACTCCATAATTTCCACGGAAGGGCCAGAGGCCCTGCCAATCTCCGCACATCATTGGCATGATAGACCATAACAGCTTCTTCTGAGCCGTTCCGGTCTATTGTGTCAATGCGTACTCAGGGAGTCCTCAATGCACGGATCATTGACACGGCACTACATAACGGCTCCTTAGCAGCCATTATTGGGTATCAAGTCAATGCATACTGAGGGAGCCTTTATCGCATAGGCCTGCACAAGCAGACACATTCCGAATACTAAAATTCCTTAGGAAAATTAGTCATTGCCCATGTGTGATAGCTGTTTTCCATTTTGAGTTTTAACCATTTTGGAGAAAGGGAGTGAAAGGAAAATACCGGAATCATCCAAAAAGTTCTTTAAAAACTGCTTCATGAGTTGTAAGGGTGGGGTCAGCGCAGGAAGGTAGTGAACTTCTAATTTCTTGCTTTTCCACAGTGGTATTTGATTGAGTCAAAGTTGTAGAAAGTGCTTCATTTTCACTGAGGCTCTTTTTCAGTGAGGGTACCTTCCTGAAAACTTGGTTTTAAGGTTCAGATAGAAATCTTGGAACATGCAGTGGAAACGATGACAAGTTATCTGACTATAAAGTGACAGTAGTAGGTATGACTGTAATATCCTTAGAGGACTACACACATCGAATACATCACACTCTGTGATTATTCCAATGAGAGATTTTAGCGGTTCATTCCATTCATTTGACAAATAATATACTGAGTAGAAAAGGTTCTGTGAGGGTCAAAATAATGATAATAACAATGGAGATCATAACAGTAATAATATTACCACTTACATTCTTATTATGTGGTGGGCACTTTGCATATATTATCTCATTTAATTTTCTCAGCAGGTATTGAAACCTGACTAATGTCACACAATTTCACACAGCCACCAAGTGACTGGGGTGGAATTTGAACTAGGACTGGTGCAAGACACTCTCTTATCATTTCATTGATTCTAATGATAATCACCTTTGGGGAAACAGGTTTTGGTTTAGACTATCTAACCCACTGTGTGCTGACTGATCGGGAAACTGAGGCACAGTAATTTTAGTAATTCTCCCAAATAATGAAAAGTATGAGGGCTGACATCTGAAGGCAAAAAGGGGCAGATCGTCCTTTCTTTCTGACAGCATGTTAACCACGAACAAGACTTGGGAATTTCAGAGCATCTGTTTGTGTTTTAGAAGGAAAGTCCACTGTTGCCATCACTTCTGAAAAGATTTCCTTGCACCAGATCAGAATGGTGTGAGTTTGCTCTTGTTGATATTTTTCCCTTTTGTGTTCTGCTTGCTGACTGACATCTGCTATCATGCTAAGCAGGTGTTCCTATGTAAACGAACGTGCCCTGTTTGTGTTTCGCCATCCTCGCTGCTGCGCACCCAAATGAGCAGCGTGATTAAGAATCCTGTAAATTTTTGAAAGGAAACGGATGGCTACCCTACTAGAACATAATTACACCATTCCAACATCCGCAGCTCACTGCTGCAGCAGAGTTGGAGAACAGCACAAATTAATAATATATAATAGCCTCATTCTCGTAATTTATAAATGAAATAAAGTAGAGAGGAGATTCTGCTGATATGCATTTTCTCCTTAATTCTACAAGACAAAGTATAGATTAGAATTTTAGTGGGGTGAAACCTGGCCAGCAGTTTCCCACTAGTTGCCTGATTCATGCTTTTGCTTAGGGAAAGGGGCTAATATCTTTTATTGGGCCACAGGAAAAAGATGAATAAACAAGGCCCTCTAAAGGCAGCACTACATAAAGAGGGTGTGAAAAAAACTCTCTATGGATCATGTACCCACTGTATTTTAAAAAGTATGATTGCTCTAAAACTTTAACTTGCCCTGCATTTTTTCTGACATTATAATAACATACCACCATAGGTCAGCCCCTCCGAGAAAAGAGAGACCAGATGAGTTAAAGATGTGGTCCAACATAAACTCTATGCTGAAAAGCACTTGTGTTAAGTTCTGAAGATCGGCTCTACAACAGTGTGTATATAGTTAACAATACTGTGCTGTGCACTAAAAAAATGAGAATAGGGTAGATTTCAAGACATGTTTTTAATCACTATTCTAAAAAGCACTATATCTTTTTAAATATATTATTTTGAGCCCCTTGAATGCGGCAGAGATTCTTATTGCAAATTATCATTAGAGTAGGGAAGCAATGCTTTTACTCTCACCTTTCAACCATGCTGGAGAAATAATATAACTTCTGAAGAGACAACTAAAATCTATGTTAAAAGTAGCACCCCTTGGCTCCATGACATAGGAGGGTGGAAGGCAATTTAAAATTAAAATATTTTTTCCATTTTAAGCTGCTATGGATAAACTCAATTATTTCAAGGGCTTTTCCCTTCATGTGTCCAAAGTGTCTCTCTCTCTCTCTCTCTCTCTCTCTCTCTCTCTCTCTCTCTTTCCCCATTACCTTTAATAAAAATAGTTTTTGTCATATTTAAATAGTATTATTCAATCATTTTTCCTGCTTTATTCTAAAGAATGACAGTACATCCCAAAAAAGCCAACGTGGATTTTCTTGCTTTAATTAACCTTAGAAAACATGAAAATACTATTTGCCTTTCAAGAGAAACATGTCCATTTAAGATGCTTATTCATTTAAACAGTATTCATTTAAAGGTCCCCTTGAGTATTACTCTGTGTTTTGATTTGGTTCAGAGAAAATAAATTCATTTAATAGATTTATTTCATTAACAGGTATTTATTTAAGTGGGTTCCACTGTACTTAAATCTCCAGTTTCCATTACTTCCTTGCTCACTTGCTTCATGTTGACTAATTTTAATAAGCCTAAGGTGCCTAGGGTCTTATTGAGTGTTCAGTTTGATCAATATGGTTAAATTAAAATTGTGCAAAATATAAGCAAATGTACTCTAACAACACAGTGAAAAATGTGCTGTGCGCTAAGCATTGATTTCTACTCTGTGGACACGTGTGGTGCTGGGTGAGCCTCTGAGCTCCCTAGAAACTGCAGCAGTCCCCCAACCTGCTGGTCCTGCAGATGCTCAGCACCCAGGCAAGCTCAGGCTCTAGCGCAGACACGCCCATGGACCCAGAAGAGAAGATGTTCATTTAGGTGTTTTGCTTTTCTATTTAATGGAAAGCAGAATGGAAAACGCACAATGAAATCATATGTAAGAAAAAATGAAAACTAAGGTTTTATGTAGGCAATAACTAAGGATCCTGTTTCTTTTTCACAGAATAACTTATCTTACTGGTATCATTCTTCAATCTTAATCATATAGTTAGCTTGTGTTCTTTTTCCAAGTCCCTGCTTATAAAGTTTGATTTAGCCAATTACCCCCGAAAAATTTTCTGAACTATACCTAAATCAGTCTTGCCTTTAGTACTGCATTTGAAAAACTGTATAGCTTAATGGCTTTCTAACTATATTACTTTCTATATAATTATAAAGCTAAATAGGTAACTACATTTTAGTGAATTCCTTTTAGCATGAACAGGAATTTGTCTTCTATTCATAAATCAATTTTTAAAACTTTTCATTTTCCCTGCTCTTTATTTTCCTTTGTTACATGTTTTATGAGCTGCAGTAGGATTTCCATACTTGATATTCAGTGTCACTCTTTGTAAACTTTGCAAAAATCTATCACAATGACATAGCAATTGTAATTTTTTATTACACAAAATTGCTTCACATACATACTAGCTGTTAGTTTCTTTTTTCTACCTGTTGTGTGCTCTTGAATCTATCTTTTAATCTTTTTGCTAAGAGATGGACAGCTATTATCACAGTACTGGCTTTCCTTGATATCATCACTTTCCTACATATCCAAAACATAAGTTCACATGAGCAGAAGTTGATCTTATCAAGGTAAATCAGAAGTTTGAAAATAGCAGGGAGATAAAAGCATCAAAAATGTGTATCTTGCAGGCACTGATGTTGTATTTAGGAAAAGTGTGTTCCGTTGAGATGAAAATCAGTCTCTAGTTGAAACTGACCACATAGGTTTATAAGCATAAGAGGTATTTGAAGTTTTCTTTTAAATTAAATCTAGTGTTCGAGCTTTCTAACATTTAATCAAGTATTCACTAGCAAGCCTGCAAAATAAAATAGTGTTGAATCTTTAAATCATCAAAAGTAAGTAGACCAATACAAGTTCAGAAGAAACAACTTTATTTTTGTAGTAGAGCCAAGAAAAATGCTAAGGTTTTTGTTTAGTTTTGTACATGTTAATCTTGATTTTTCTCAGTGTTTTGCATGTTTTGAGTTTTTAATATCAAAGGTACTGCACTTTGTAAACAAGTGTAAGTTTACCCAGGCAGCTTCACTTACACCCTTCCCTTGTAATCAGATGTGAAAATTACACCCTCCTTTTTGGATGCATGATAATTACACATTTCAACATGCAAAGAATTGTCTCTGTTTCAGTTGTTCAAATGAAAAAGCTAAGACATTCAGTAAAATATATTATTATATTAAAGATCATTTCCATAATTGTTTTCAGAATTTGTAATGAAAACCATGATCAAGGTGGTTTCGTTTTTTAAAAAATACACATAGAAATAAGAAATGGATAAAATTAGTTGCTAAGTTCTATTTGAATGGCCTTCTTTTATTTTATAAACTGCAATTAAGAAAAACACATTATATTCTTTCTATCAAAGCAAAACAAAACAAAAAACCGTCTAGTAGTTTATCTGACATTTTCTTTTTCTATGCTTATTGAATTTCTTATTTTTCATGGAGACAAAAAAAGGTAAAAGTCTACATTTTGGTGATTAATGTGAAAGATTTAGTCATGGGAAAGATATAAATGCAACAAAGGAAACTTTTCAAGATTGTGTTTTTTTCAATATTTTTTCAGCCAAATATAAAAGTTTTAGAAACTCAGATTAGATCTATCACAAACTTTACAATCAGATTTCTAGATTAACCTGGAATGTCACTTACATTCAAAGATAAAGGCTATATCACTGTGGATATAAAACAATTTGAAACCTAAAAAATGCAGAGGTTTTTAGGACAATAACATTGATGCCAAAATGTCTTTTACCTGTTTGGAGGGAAGGACGTAAGTCATCGATTCTTTTCTTACACTAAAAAGAAAAGAAAAGACAGCATTGGGTGATTAATTTATACTTCTTCAAATAGTTTATGGCATATAGGAATAAAAACCCCAACTTTTTAATTCCACCAATATTTAACATTGTCTTTGTTCATCAAAAGACTACCATAGGTAAAAGAGGAGATATATTCATATAGCCCCTAAAATATATATATTTTTAAGAAGGGATTTCTGAAAAGTTTTGATTATAAAAAAAAACGCCTCAACCCAAATTTCCCAAAATTCTGATATTGAGAATTAAATAACATTAATTAGCCCTTACCTATGTGTCCTTCCTTTCCCATCTTAAAATCATTGCATAATCTGACATTTATAATCTGGTTTTCAAAAATATTTCCCTTAATAATGTCATACAATCTTGGAGCTTAGAAGGAACCTATGAATTAAATTGTTCTCATACCTAGGCTTTTCTTCTTGGGTAGAAATTGAAATAGAACTAGCAGAAACAAGATTTAAGCCCTTGATTTCAAATCAGGAACAAGATGCTGTTTTGAATGTTAATTTTTTTATTGTTGTTGATATTGTGCTCTCAAACTCCACAATGAGATGATGTCTTATTTTCAGGCTAAGTGTTCCTCTATTTTGAAATGCCCATTTATAATTTCTCTGTACACCAGAAGGAAGATGATTAGAATCGAAAAGTCAATATGCCTGTGTGATAAGTGTATTAATGCATTTTCTGTTGCTATAACAAAATACATGAGGTTGGGTGCATTGTGGTGAAAAGAATTTAGATTATTTCATTGTTCTGGAGGTTTCTAAGCATGATATCGACCTCTGTTCATGCCGGGTGAGGGCCTGGCAGCAGATGATGTCACCATGGTTAGAGGGCATGGCACGACTGCCAGGGAGGAGCCAGTCTGCTCTTTTAGAACAACCCCCTTATAGGAATTACCCAGCACTCCCATGAGAACTACTTACTTCCTCCCAAAGTGTGTGGCCCTAATGACTTACTTACCTTGCAATAGACTCTGCCTCTTAAAGATCCCATCACTGCCCAACATTGCCGCCCTAAGAACCAGGCTTCTAACTTGAAGCTTCAGAGGATTACTCAGCTCATACCCAACCACAGCAGTGGGGCACCCTACATGGACTCGTGTGCTCTGAACTCTGTATGTTGTGTTTGTTTCTTTGTTTTTTAGTTTTACTACTCCTGTGTTTTTAAAGGTAGATTTTATAGTTGCTTTTTCATTGAGGTATTCCAATTTCTTAACTCCTGTACAGGCTGATCAGAGTTTTAAAAAAAGTTTCTCATAACACTGAGATAAGCTTGCATTGTAGTGGGTTGGTTTTTTTGCTTTTGTTTTGGTTTTTTTTGTTTGTTTGTTTGTTTTTTCACTTCATTCCCATTCCAATGCTAGCTGTATGCTGCTATGGAGATGAAGGTGATGAGGAGGAAGAATCCCTGGGAAGGTTGCCAGGAAGGAACTAAAGGGCATAAACTCACCCTACTGTCTATATCTACCTTCACCACCTCTAACTTTGAAAGCCATAGTAATGGGAGACTGGCAAGGGAAGTTCTGGGTGAGAAAAGTGCAGAAGAAGCCATTTCTGATTAGCCCAATTGTCTTCTGCTAGTTTCTGTGTCTGTGGAGCTGATTGATATGGGGAAATTTGGATTGCAACTTGATACAAGAGTTCTGGACTGGGTTCCGGAAACTTGTTTGAACTCCCAGCTATACCAGTATGGCTTTAGGGTCATCCTTTAACGCAGCGGTGGCAAACCTATGGCATGCGTGCCACAGCTGTCACTGAAGGCTCTGAAGGATTTGCCATCACTGATCTCTTCTGGGCCTCATGTCTTCAGTAGTAAAACATAGGGTTGAGACAGAGGTTGCAAACTGGTAGTTGCCATGTGTGTTCAGTTTGAATCGATTGTCAATATTTAAATGATTAAAAGCATTTGAATTGATTGCCAATATTTAAAAATTAAATAGCTCCCCCCCAAGAAAAAGACTTTTAGTTCATGTGGAAAACTCAAAAGATCTTGCATCTCTGGTCCACATACCTGCATGGAAAGAACATGTGGGGACTACTCTGAACCCCTACATGAAGGATCCACATATTCCCCCACTTGGTTGGCCCAGGTAGACATCTGATGATGGGAGGCAGGAGCAGCTCAGAAGAGATAGACAGGTAGAGCGATTTGGCCCCCACTTATTGTCTATCCAGGATGACGTGTATATTTCCCAAAATTAGAGCTGGTTCTTTAACCTCCCCCCCTCCCCGCCGCCGCTAAAAAAATAACATAAGCCCCTTCAGTGAACATTGAATTCACTGAATGCTTTCACAAACATCTCCACTCTTCTGTTTGAATATTGAATTCATAAAAACTTTCTGTTCATATAATAGCAAACAAATTATGCTGACCTGGGAACTCTTTGGTCTTCTTTGAAAGTAGAGAAATTACATCAATTTAGAAAGTTGTACTTTTCTAAACTATATTTACAGACATATTCAATGTGAACACAAGGGATAAAATTTTCAGCTAATGGTTACAGTGTTTAATAGTGCACAAGGTATGTTGACCAAAATATCTTATCTTATTTGATGTTCTCAACCATCCTAAGAGTAGACAGCAAAAAATATTTAATACAAATTATGATTGGAAAATTGGCCTGATATTATTTGCTTAATATGAGAAAGAACAAGAATTCAAATCCACAGTTTCTGGCTGTGTTTTCTATGCTATCATTATCATTATGTTTCACTCGTGAACAAGAAATGGAATTTTCTTATTAATTGAGAATCATGTTAATATTTCCTAAGCATAATGAAGACTCTTTTTAGTGGTTATTCTCAGGTGAATGTTATATTTTTATTGAGGGAAGCTCACAGAAACTATATTAAAACACAATCTTTGTCAAGCATGGTGGAACAATCCTATACTCTCAGCACTCTTAGAAGCTGAGGAGAGTATTAGACAACTTAGTCCAGACTAGACAATTTGGCCACTTAGGGAAAACTTTCTCAAAAATAAAAAAATGGCTGGGGATATTATTCAGTTCAAAGGCCCTGGGTCCAATACCCGTATTGTGATGGGGGGGTGATCTGCATGATCTATAGAAGTTTAGTACAGGGAGTAATTTGTGATTAAAATTTTATGAGGAAATAATATGAAGAGGTAGAAGGGCAAAGAATTCATAAAATGGAAGTTTATGAAAAAATAAGAGAGGATCTACCTGTAAAATAAGAAGTAGAAGATTGAACCACTCAAAATGATTTTATAGAGAGATAAGAAATATAAAGAGGAAA
Source organism: Fukomys damarensis (assembly GCF_012274545.1). Classification (NCBI taxonomy): domain Eukaryota; kingdom Metazoa; phylum Chordata; class Mammalia; order Rodentia; family Bathyergidae; genus Fukomys; species Fukomys damarensis. Next base: position 26,010,577 of record NW_022900941.1, on the reverse strand, counting down.
AATAAAGAAGACTGCCTAGTCATTTAAGTAGTGAAACCCTTTAGGACAGAAGCAGGAGAGAAACAGGAAACGCCAAAGCGGAAGCAATGATTAGGAAGTGTGCAAGAAAAATCTCCTAGGCCAGAAATCTGAGGGAGGATTGGAGAAAGGGGAGAGTGATAAATATATAAACATCGAAAGGAATGTTTTCAAGGATTCAGAAGTTGAGAGAAAAATAGATTTTCATCAGAAAACCCTGTTAAGACAGTATCAACATGGTTGGATTATGAGAAAGGAGGTTAACATGTTTAGCAGAATAGAAACTAGAAGGAAATTCTCGAGTGTGAAGTAGGAAAAGAAGAAGCAACACTGCAGGGAAAGAGAGCATGGGTGGAAAGCAGGATGAGAGAATCTGTGGTAGGTGGAAGCAAGAAATAAAACAAGCGAGGAAAGGTCATGAATGGGACCTAGTGAACTGCACGATGCGGACAAAAGCCCCAAGGAGAAGAGCTCCCCAGCAAGGGGAGAAAGGGGAGGCCAAGTGCTGTGGAAAGAGAAGGCAAAGAAGGAGAAAGAGAGAAAAAGGGTGAAAAGGGAAAACAGCATAGCAGAGTTGTGGAGCTTTATTCTAGGAAAGTAGGAACGTGATGGTTTGCTGGAGTTACTCCCGTGTGTATCGGTTTCCCGCTTCTGAAACTGGATATCCTATTACAGTTCACATATCTATGACAATGTTAATACTATTGCAACACATTCACATGGAAAAATAACTTACAAACACGAACAAGTATTTTTTTTAATTTCTCAAAAGATGAGGTGAACAATGATGGTTCTCTGAAGGAGAAAGCACTAGCGTGGCTGTCAAAATGGGGCTGAAAGTAAAATCATTCACAAAACTGTTGGTGCAACAAATTCATAATTCATAGAAAGTAGGAACCGTGTTCAAACATTGATATAAAACACACTCAATGTTAATTTACATTGCTTCTACTTGAGGTCTCTTGAGTTTTCAAAAAGTTTGATTTACAGATTTTTCACAGCAAAAGTCTTTTTTATAAGTTCATTTTTATAGTAAAATTACGTACATCCTGCAGTACTTCTTTACCTTGACAATATATGTATTCTTTTTCTGGATTTAAACAATGTCAAAGTTTTAAAAGTGTACCCCACGGGGCTCTAGAATTTAGAAATCACCTCTTCCCCAACTGTCTCGTCTGCCTTTTCAGTTGAATTAATGTAAAGCCTTTGACAACACAATTTCTATGTCACTGTAAAGATGGGATTAAGAGTTAAAACCTCAAAAAGCTGGAGAAAGTTAACGCTGCGTACTTCCGGTCACTCCCTGGACCTCGTGCCTGGGCCGTGTACCTTGACCAGGTGCAGCACGTGTCCCCTCAGAGTGAGCGCTATGACTTGGAGAAAGGAGCTAAGAGCCATGTAACAGATGGCTTTATCTAGAGGTGGTAGACGATTCCGCCATTCCAATGGGATGGTAAGAAGTCATGGTCTTAATTCCTGACCCTATTCTAAGGTATTCACCTCAAAGGTAGAGGTATCTGAGAAGAAAAATCAGTCAATGGGCTATAATACAAGTAAAACTATAATTGTTAGAAAAACCAGTTTGAAGTAAGATAGGAAATTATTAAAAGTAGCTGTCTATGTGAAAGCTTCTACTTCTAGAAAGCATGAAAATAGCTACATCTTTCATATAATTCATACATATTATATATATATTATATATATATATTATATACTTGAAAAAAAGAAATATCA
>NW_022900941.1:25987295-26008590 GCF_012274545.1 Fukomys damarensis | reverse complement strand
ATTTTTTTTTTTTTTTTTTGCTTAGCATATAGAGCAAGTAAATAGAGATGACAGGTAGGTAGCTAAATAAGATAGTAGATGGCAGATAAAATCCCTGACTATCAGGGCAGAAAGAATTTATGAGGGAGCTGCCATGGGTAACATAATACAGCCAAGTTCAGAATCACAGACAAGAGTGCAAGGCAGGCAGTACTGCATTTCAAGAACAAGTATTGTCCTTACCATTCTGCTACGGTTTAATGCTAAGTCACCTGTCGTTCTTTTTCATTTCATTTTGTTTTTCTTTCCTTGCTTTCTAGAATTAAGGGAAGTTCTTCCCTAACTTGGGTTGCTATGCAGAGATGTGAAATTTCATTGGCTCTGAATTCTGTCAAGTAGGGACTACAGGGAGCTGTGTTGATATCAATACATATCGATGCACCCTGTAGTTTCAGAGATCACGAAAGAGTGCATTACTTATTTCCACAACAACAAAGCTGAGAGTATTTTGGAAGAAGCTAGTTATTTTACCTGAGTACTTTCTCCCAGGTGACAGTAGACTAGAGCCTGGGAATTTAAATTTGGGGGTAGTCCTTTTTTTTTGTAAAAAGTTTTTAAGGTGAGCTACAGCATCACTCCTGATGTAAAGAAAAATTAAAAGACCATTGCTGTTATTTGCATCCATTTAGTCAACTATGCTGAAAATATGGAAAAAATATTATTATGCTCATTCAGACTATATTTTATTTGTTGTTTACTAGGCTGGCCTGACATGATATGATTTGTGCTTTGCGGGGTCACAACAAGCTACTAGCAGGACAATTTGCTGAATCAAGAGGATGATTGTGTCTGGTGCCAGTCAGTCGCAATTAGGGCCAGGATCAGGGAGGCCCAGGGCTTGTGCATCGTCTTGGGCAAGCCGCATAGAAACCAGCTCACCTGAAACTAATTGTCACAACAGAGACCTTATGCAAATGAGCCCTGGGGTTAGCGTGGGAAAAGAAAAACTGTCGCAAAGATAGGTGACCTGCTGAGCAGGGGGTCTGTTGCTGGGGAAATCTTTGTTCAATGAGTTTAAAAATGTTTTCATTGTTCAAAAAAAAAATGGCATACACAATCACCAAGAGTGTGGCAAACACACTCATCTAAAATTCCAATAAAGTAGAAGCCTGCTTTGGAGCATGCAATAAATTGGGAGTCTACACTTTATAAGAGCTATAGCAGAAAAATAATTCTCTTTGCAAGGGCCTTTAAAGTTTAGGTGCTGGGCACTGCAGAGTAGCCTACCTTGAAATTTACTTGGAAGGCCAGGCCTACCGCTAAACATTGGTAGAATTTACATCATATTTTCTACCGGCCTTCTAGCAGCCCACCTCCACACAGCCATGAAGGATGCATGTGAACTAGGCAAACAGCTATTTCTAACTCATCTTTACTTTTGTCTCAGGTAGAAAACAAGGGCCACCAGAGTTCTCTGTCTCCTGGCCAAATAATCTAGGAAACAATAGCAGTTTCATGAATTGCCGTTTTTAAATGTTCACAAAATCAAATTGAATGCAAGCATTGTGAAATTTTGGGAATGGCTATGAAACTCAATTGATAATGTTTCATAGAAAATTAGCAAACTAAAAGTAAAAATTATTTTTAATTTTTGGCTTGCTTCCCCCTTTTAACTGCTGATTAAAAACATTTATCAATTGTCATTGTTGTGATTTGATCTTACTATAGCACTTTTTTGAAATAACCTTCAAAATGTTCAACTTTAGAAAAATATATAGAGAAAGCTAGTCTAAGGTAATAATAAACATTTAGACAGACTCTTGTAACAAAGTTGCTTTTTGGTTCTTCAATTGATTTTTAGCTTGGTTAGTCCTGTTCTTTAAAAAGGTGCATTGACACTGCTTAATTTTTCACTGGAGAGTTACATATGTTGTATTAAATAATGCACATATTCACCCAACAATACAAATACAATGTCAAGAAAAGGAAATGGAGCATTCTAAACTTTTGCAATAGCAAATAGCCAAATTATTTTGATACTACAGAAAGGAAAATTTGAATAAAAACTTTAGGTGAGAGAAAAGAAAGTTGTCTTGCATCAATTTTGGATGCAGATGTTATTTGTTTCAAATTACTGAATCTAAGAAATTAAATGTTTCCATTGTGTTTTTTAAAGGGTTAGATTGAAATTTGGCTTTGTATCTGATAAGCAGGCTCAGGAATTAACTTGGTAGACACTAAAACCAATCTAATGAAAGTTAAGATCAAAAGAAGTGAGACAATCACAACTTAAGTTTAAAAACAAAAACTCTTTTGTCCCTTCACCACTGTCTGAAATAATTTCCACATATAGGATACATTTCACAGTGGGTACGAAGTGCTCAGCTTTCACTCATCAAACTTTAATCGGAACTGCATTTTAGTTTTTGAATAAAGAACACTTAAAAAATTTAGATGCAAATTATTTTGCATTATTCATGCTCTAAGTGTCCTTGCAGATTTAAATACTTCTGAGGCCACCTTGATTCAAGTAATTACCTAGGCCCTCACTGTTCTGTCATGAATAAGGTATTTTGTACAAGTAAAGTATGCACCCAATGAGCTTTTAAAGTGGCTTTACACTGAACTTGTGTGTTGCTTCCTGTGCATGAGTGAGCTGAACATGCATCACAATCTGTCTCAGGTGGGAAACCCTGGCTTGGGCATCCACGGGTGACGGGATTAAACCTAGGCATCTCCCTCCACACACATGCTCTTCCTTTTGTTTCTTCTTAGGGATCTCAAAGTGATTTTCCTGCCTGATTCTAGTAGCAGTTTTAGAATGGAAAAGAGCAAAAGACTGTAGGAAAAAAAAAAAGAGGGAAAGGGGCTGTAATTCTGCTTAACCCTCCCATCATCAGAGTTCATTGAAAATATCCACTTTGCAGGCCACCTCGTCTCCATCATCAGAGCTTGTATGTAAGGTAAGAAGTCTCTGATTTCCCAGGGCTTTGTACATCTGCCTCCTTATCTGTCAGTCTCGCCTCCTGGGCTATTGTAGCTAGGTACTAGTTCCACTCTAGTATTGTCAGTGAAATGGCACTGGCTTCAAATTCAAAAGTAACTGAAGGATGCTTACAACTGGAGATGAAAGTGTCCACAAAGCATAAATCAATAAATTTACACACACACGTACAAAGAGGGTTTGTAAGAGTTAAATGTAACTGGCTGAAGCTTGTAGCTGGCATTTGTTACAAAGTGCCCAAGCCTTTCCTTTCCAACTCCGTGGCTTTGAAGAATTATAGGAATTTTATGATGTGCTATTGGAGTTATACTGGCAGAGATTACAGAAAAGGGGTTAAAGTTGGTTTATGGTAGAAAAAAATTTATGCAGAAACCAATAAAAATAAACACACTCAAGTAGACTAAACTTGCTAGGCTTTTAGTTTTAGTTTAACAAAGGAAGTTTAGATGAAAGTAAATGTTGCAGCTTTTAGAAAATTAGTTGACACTCATACTTGATCATCTTTACTACACAGCGGTATAATTAATATTTAAACATTCTAATAATGCAGCTTGCTTTGCATGCACTTTTCAGCCTCACAACAGTATATTTTATCTGGAATTGTGTTAGCATTTTCTTGGGTACTGCCCATTTTCATAGAGTTAAATTTAAAATAGAGTATGGCCTTAGCTCTTATGGCCAGTAAAACATCAATAGGAAAGTGAACAGGTTTCTTCAATCTACCAGACAGTTTATTATTAAGACCAATATTTACCCGAGATAATAGATAATATATAAATTTTGTTTCATTGCCCCTGTGAATGTTTTGAAATGATCCAATTAGATTGTTTGAAGGTTGCATTTGGCTGTTGTCCACACACTTCTGTCCAAAACAGAAGGATTCTGACCATGTAAAAGCAGAATGAAATCTGCAAGTAACATATGAAATACTAGCACCTTCCTGCCCACTTATTAAGGGCATTTGCTTAAGATAGTGAAGAATTTTAGATTGAAAAAAAATATTGAATCACTTAGTTTTTGGTACCATCTTCTCAACTGGGACAGCTAAACACTCGGGAACATAGTAAAACAATAAAGCTAGTAACATGTAGAGAAGTAAGCTAATTGGGAGAAGACTGCACTAGTTTATTTTCCTATGAGAACTTTCTTCCTGTTGCAGTCTCGGGGCTGTAGGTGGTAGGGAAAAGTTGTTTCAGGTGCTGCCCCCAGTTTGGTCCCTTTGAAGAGTGCAAGGTGCCCAGTGTTCTTAATCTTCTAGTGTGATGGTGAGAAAGAGCATTCTACTTTTCCACTGTAACTTGTGTCCTTTTTGTGAAGCAGAATTTGCATGCACATATTTACTGCTCATTCTTTATAAGTGAGTAGGTGTGCTGTGCTCCAAGTCTATTTTGAGACTCAGCCCACTTTAACCCCTTGAGGCCCACTTCATGATAGGTCCTGCCCTGCCGGAATCTTATCCTTGAGTGAAGCATGAAGCTATAATGGATCCAGAGCCAACGTTAAGGCGTCTCATTCGCTTCATTTTGGGAGGTTTTTGGAGCTGTGCAGCACAAAAGAGAACTAAACTAACATTAGGCAGGTTAGTTTTCAAGGAAAAAGTAATAGAAAAAAATATCCAGTATAAAATACGACTACATAGGTGCAGTATGTAAACTAAGCTCCACACTGAACAAGCCACGGGAATGTCATAAAGTAGACATCGAGAGATGGTTTACACTGGTTGTTTTATTTTCTTATGTCCAAAGGAAGCCATTTTTGCAGGCTCTTAGACATGATCATTTTATTTCTGATATGCAGAAACTGAACCAACAGTTTGGTATCTTTGCATTTCATTGGTTTTTTTTTGCAGAAAGAGAGTTAAGTGAACTCAATTTACAAATAGCCTAACAGCCCAGGGACTATTTAAAACCTGCCATTGAGGTGGTAGAGATAAGTCGAACCCAACTGCTGTCACATGTATGGGTTTGACAGATAGGTAGGTCGAAGAGTGGACAAATTAAAAGCATTTTTCATATGCTAATCTCCACCTGCACAAGAATAATTTTTAAAAAGACAGCCTACTGGCAGGGTAAATTCAAGAGCTATCAGCACTCTATTACTTCTAGGAATTATGACACAAAAAATAAATACTTTTTTGAGAAAAGCCTGCTATAGAATCTTAATTTCAGATGGGTGTTATGACAGCAATGGGCCAGCAATATTGTGGAAAGAAAACTAATGTATGTAGATATGGCTTTTTAACGGAATTAGTAATTCCCTCAGTATATAATTGGTTTGAAATTATATGCGAGGAATTACTTTTTAAACTGCAAGTAGAGATCAAAGTGAAAACAAGAGCCGATCTTGCTCTTCAGGTGGTAGGTGTGTGTGAACTTCGCAGTCCGAGTGAGAACCAGTCAGGGGAGTCAGTCAGGACCCACAGATTAACCCATAGAAGCGAAATCTGAGATGGTTTATAACAAGTAGGTAACAGTTTCAGGCACCTGTGAGAATGCATAGACTAAAACTTCATGCATAGACTAAAACTTCATGCTGGGACAAAACAGGGCAGGACGTTTGAGGTAGCAAGTGAGAAGATTTTACCCTTATTATGACAAAGCTTCTCCGAAAATTGCTAAAATGTTGCCGGGTTATTATTAAATGCTCACCCTTTCTTGAGGTTTTGTATTATTTTACAAAAATCTTTTGAAGTTTCCTTTAATATCGATAAATATTCAAATTTTCACATAATTTCTGCACTTCAGTTTTGAATGATAGAAAATTTCCCATGCTTAGTGAGTTTCCCTTCAAGTAAGAAAGCATTTCTTGAAATAAATAAGAACATTGCACTTCTTTTCCTAGTGTTGTGAAGACAATATTTACCTTACGTTATAAGGCTAACACTCACTAATTTATTATAGTCCTAAGAGTTCAAGAAAAATCTTAAGCAGAAAAAGATAATGACCCCAAAGTAATGCATGGTTATGGTAATCTGATATAAAGTCCTATCTTTTTCTCAACAAGGTTCATAGGCTCAGGAAACTTACGGTTAAAGTGCCTATAAGCACGTTAGATACATCAATTATTTTGTAGTAATAGAATAATTTTCAAGCTCTATAAGTTCATTTCTAGTTCATGGTTCCCATACTGATATTATTTATAAATGCACCCTTCTCTCCTAGCAGAGAAGGACCACAGGCCAGTTTCTGGCTCCAGAGCCTTCTTCATGTGGAAGGGGAAATTAAAATAATGACAACATATTTAGGCAGTAAATGAAATGCTTTGCTGTGGCTTTACTTACAGCAAACCCTGGACAATGATCATTTTGCTTTTTAAAAATGCAAGTGGAACCTCTAGCCTGATGCAGTGTGGTCAGGCTGCTAATGTAAAGGAGACAAGTCAGCATCATTAACATTCTTTGATTGGAGAGCGCACTAGGAGGTAGATAACAGAGCAGCACAGGCGACCCACCTCCTGGCCAGGGGAGAACAGTGCCTGGAATGTCTGCAATGTGTTTCTATTCTTGTAGCACCTATGTGTGGCCACCCATCTGGTCTGAATCAATCAGTCTCATCCCAGGGCCCTGCTCCTCTCCCAGCTGAAATAATACCCTTGTCTCCCCAGCCTCTGCCTTTAGGAGGCCACTGCTCACCACTGCCCAGGCAAGGCCTCTTAATGAGGCTGTGTGTTTGTAAACATTGGTGAACCCAGGATGAGGCGCTGGATAGAATTACGTGAAGGATAGAATTTTTAAAGGATATTTTGTGGATAAACTGTTCTTCTAGAAATGGTACTTGGGAAACATGGATGAATCATTTGAGAAATACGTGACCACAGAGAATAAAAATGATGCTACATCATTTTGTGTATGTGCATCCATTTTCTCTTGTTTTGATGTGCTGGGGATCAAACCCAGGGGTCTCTCATATGGCAAGCGCTCTAACACTGAGCTACAGATCTCCCCAGCTTCTACAATCTAATTTTTTAAGACGATTCTTTGCCTTGAGTTTAAACCATGAATTGATGTGCTGTTTTACCTGAAACAGATAAAGCCAGGATATGAGACCATGACCCTGACTCAGCCTGACATCGTGGGTATTTTCTTACCCACTTCATCCTGCTCTGGGCTTCAAGAACTAACTTTCACTTTGCCTACACTTCCATAACAACCCTCTGCCCCTGCTTCTAGGCTGCTTTCCTAGCATTCTTCACATGCACATCCTGTTCACTAACAAGCCAGCATCCATATCGCCCCATCAGATTCCAACACACTTGACAGCTTGATATTCCTGCTACAATACTACTCACCTCTGGTAAGGGTCAAGGCATTCACCAGTTAAACCAGCCTTGCTTTTAGGACCACATACCACTCTTCCCACATGAGACCTCAAATCTTACTGACATTGGCTTTGGTAAATTAAATAACATGGCATAAAACTACTTATTTACCCTATCTGCCCAGTTTTCCATTGCAGTGGGAAATACCACCCTATGGTGGACCTCCCAATCAGGAACCCCATAGTTATTTTTGTCTCACCGCTAGCTTTCTTATTCCCCACATCCAGTCTGTTACCAATTGTTGTTACTTTTTCTTTGCCAACATTGCCTGAATCCACCCCCTTCCTTTTTCGTTCTCATAGTTGTGGTGTTAGTCTAGGCTTTGGCCTTGGTCCACTGGGATTTTGCAGCCTCTTTCCTCTCTCCTGCCACATGTAAATATCAAATCCCAGCTTGCTTAATACCTTTGATGGACTTCTTTTTCCCTTGGATTTGCCCTTCACTGGTTCATCCTCTGTCTTGGACTCCACTGACTCTGTGCCACCTCTTCTCTGGTCTGTTTTCTAACCTTCACATTATATGTCTCACCTTTTCATCTAACTGCCTCCTGTGTGAATCTTTGTTTTTCTTATTGGAGCTAAGCTCTTAACGTTTGTTCTTTATTCAGTTGTTCTCTAGTTGCTTCGGAAATACTTATTTACTCTCCATGTTCCTGATATGCATCCCTAAGTGGTAGATCCTGACACTTTTCTTTTGGGGGACAGGGTGGGGTTAACCCTAATCTTGCTCTGTAGCCCAAGTTGGCCTCAGACTCATGGCAATCCTCCTTCCTCAACCTTTCAGTGCTGGGATTATAGGTGTGGGATTACAGGAGCCACACATGGCGCCCTCCCACTTTCGTTAGTCCAGGGCTTTCCTTCCCTTCCTTCCTTTCTGATGTAGCAAAGTGTTGTTATGGTGAAAATCTCCAAATTCTAAATGTCCAATTTCATCCCTGGCCACCATTGACAATGGGTAGCTACCTAACATCTCTGCACTGCAGTTTCCTCATCTATAAAATGGGCTAAACTGAAGAATAAAGGAAATATTTTGTTTTAAATACTGCTGGTAAACACCATAGTAACCACCACTTAAATATTTACTGTCATTATTACCACATCTCACGGGATAAGTGTCCAATCACACGCCCTTCAATCGTCATCCCACTGTGTGCTCTTTTATCATTACATGTAAATTTCAGTGGCAACACATCTGGTTTTCTTCATTCTGACTCTAAAAATAGCTTGTATGTCTTCTAGAAATTAAGAACAAATTTAATTGATCATACCTAGTATCAAACCAGGTAATGATGATGATTTAAATGCATTTACAAATGATTATGAAAAGGATATTAAGGATGACAATGGTGGTGATGAAAGCATGACCAGATGCTCCTTTGAGTTAACACTCTTTGCTTTGAGTCTCCAAGAAAAATACAGTACTTCTCCTAAAATTAGTGTTTCCCCATTACATGGAAGCATGTTATGCGTAAGAAAATATATTCTGCAGTATGCATGAGATTTATGTCTCAGAAGGCAGAGAAATGGTGAGAATTTTAAGTGTTCTACATACTTATTTAGATCTCACATCAGGAGATAAAACAAATGAAAACTCTGACTTGTTAATAATTTACATTTTAGTGGAAAATTCGTACATGCTGTTAGGATACCTCTAAGACCCAACACAGAAAATGCAAATAACTTATATCCACTGTGCACTGAAGGCAGAAATTGAGAAGAAAACAATAGCAATTTAGTAAAGAAGAAATAAAACAACCAAAGGTTTTCAAGGGAAGATGGACCATATTTACAGGGCTAAAACTGTACTTGTTAACTTCAGATGACTCTTGAAGTATTCATATAGATGATCTCTCCATTCATCAGGTGTTTCTTGCAGAAAGTCCACTGGGCCTACCTCACCACCTAGGAAGTAGCTTACAAATAGGGGATTTCTTTTTAGAAAGCCACATCATTACTCTTCTCTAATAGCTTATGCAGAAGTTTTCTGGTGGAAGGGAAAGCCCAAGCCCCCACCACTACCACCACCACTACCACTACAGAGAGAGAGAGAGACAGAGAGAGACAGAGAGAGAGAGAGAGAGAGAGACAGAGAGAGAGAGAGAGAGGAGTGTGCATGACAATAACTACCTCTGTCCCTTTGGTTTTTTTCTTTTCATGCCATGGAACTTTTTAGCCTTGCTGCCTGGGTAACTGCTCTGGAAGGTTGGAATATCTGTTGTGGAAGGCAGTTTGTGATTGAGGACCCTCTGACACAACCTTTTGTTGCATTGAGGTGTTTGATCCTCTTTTTCTTTCTTCTAAAACCAATCCCATCCCTTTAAAAAAATGGATAACCAGCACTTCTTTTACTTATTGTCAGCTTTTGGAAAGTTACTGTGGGGTTTGTAGAAGTTTAACTAGTTAACTCTTTGCCTGCTGATGCGTCTCTGCCCTGGCTGAGTATGATTCTTTCCAAACAGGAAAGGTTTTAATTGCTTATATCAGGTAACTGCTGCTTTTATGCAGACAGAGTGAGTGAGACATTTTGAGGTCCAGAAATAAAAAGTTTGCTTTTAAAATCTTCAAATATTAGAGTGATTCAGGCTTTGAAATTGGACATATTTTTATTTTTATTTTTGTCCCAGAACTGAAACGGGAGATGTATGGCTGCCATTTGAAAAAAAATGGCAAGAATATACTGTTTTTTGATTCAAGAGCAACAGGGTTTGGTAATAAATAAATGCAAAGGATGACTTCAAAACTGAGAGGTGTAACTGAATGATAACAAAGGAAAAGAGGCAAAGAAAGAAAAGTGTAAGGGGCTTGTTCTCTTCAGCCAATGAAATGCTGCAATATTTTCCCCAAAAGAAGGGATACAACCCAGGCTATAAAAGAGAAAAGAAGCTTAAGTGGATTATTTGACCAAAAAAAAGCAACTTATGGTTTCTAGATTGTGACCTACATTCTCTACACAATAATGATGTTTTACGGTGGTGATAGGGTTAATAACCTAACATCATTCATGTAGTGTTTTTTGAAAATTGAATTTTACTGCTACAAAGTAAATGTAACAGCCCTCTGGAGACAATATTACAGGCACTTTATTGTTTGCTAAGCTGATGTCATCTTTCTACAGACTGACTTTAAAACAAAGGCAGAACATTTATTACAAATATCACTGTGTGAAAGGAAATCTACTGAAATATTGTTTAGAAGGTGAGCTGATAAAAAGTATTAATACTTGGCTTTGATCATCTTACACTGTAAAGTTATGACTTCAAAATACTTTTCATGTGATCTCTCTTCAAGGCAAACTTCATCCTGGAAATTTTTCCCCAGGTCTCTGCCATCATTGGTCCTCAAGCTGGAATATTTGTTTAAGCTCCACGGCTGTTACAAATACATTTTTACTCTCTAAGGCAATTTTGTTAACAAAGTTGATGAGATTGTGTGAGAGAGATTAAATAGCATCTTTCAAAGATGTTGTGTGCATGATTTAAGAAACAAAGTATGGCCACGAAGCTGTTTGGGTTCTATAATGAACTTTCCAAATCACCTGTAAGTAGTGACTGCAAAGTTTGCAATTTAAATAAGCTCTTTGAGTCACTGCCAGGCAAACATTCCACATCACAGGTTGTTTGTAACTCAGAGTTTGGTCTCTGTATCTGATGCACGTGTAATACAGCGTGAAGTTGTTTGTGGATCACAGAGAGCTTCTTAGAGCTTCATTTTCACACTGTAGCCCTTGAAAATGTATCAAATGAGCTGACACATTTGGCTCTTCCTTACAAGGCACAAGTAATTTGTTTGTAAATCAGTTACCTTTCAAGAAAAGTTAAATTAGGGAGAACTCTCATTTCTTTGATGTTTGCCCACTTAGAAAGCCAAAGAGCAAATTAATGATTATTGTGAAGTAATAACGATAATGAGGAAAATATAATTTGGTGAGCTACACTATCTCAAAATAATTTTTCAGGTAAGGTATATAAATTACATCTCAAAAGACTGAAACAGCTTGATGCTATTTTCTAAGAAAACGATTTACTGCTCTGCCTTTGTCTCTGAAGTGTGGTTGGAAGAAATACACAGGTCAAAGAAATTGGGTTAGAAAAAAATCCCTGTTCTAGGTTAGGTGTAGGCTCCTATGAGTTGTGTCAAATAGGCAGTCTGCAGCCCTCAGATCGGTGGACTGTAGTTTCACAAGTGTTTGTAAATGCTTCGTACCGATGGTATTTTTACCATCCAGAAATGAATCTGGATACATCTTCTTGGCAAGCTTTGTGAAGGCAATGAGTTGGTGCTAAAGGTTGTGCCCAGAAAAAAAGCTATCCACATGACAGTTGTGATCCACGCAGGAACTGAACTGCAACATTTTAAAAACTTACTGAACTAACGAGTGTACTTTTGTGTGGAGAAATCATTTTTTAATGCTTGCATCATTTTAAACATGTTACTCTAAACCATTAGCTACTTATCTTGTGCCAGGTACTACAGTAGCACTCAGGGTCTAAGGGTAAGTCCCCACAGAGCCTCACAGTTCTGTGTCAGAAAGAAAGATTTGGCAAAGCTCAGACCTGACACATTGTAAGTATCCAAAACATGCTTGTTGAGTGACTGATAGAACAACTCCAGTGACAAGAAGCACGTCCTCCATTCAGTGTATGCACAAGAAGGGACTAAGAGTCTCGTTCTTTGAACAGGTTAGCAAAGCTATAAGAAAAGACATACTTAAAGTGGCCTTTAAAAAAAATTAGTAGCTTTAGCTGTGTGGGACATGGAGGCATGGTCCACTGGTGGTGGAAACACCACCCCACACCTGAAAGTGGCATGATTTTTAGTGGAACAGCCTACTTCTGATCCCTTCCCTTCCAAAGCTGCTTTAAGGAGTTGGTTCTTGTTTCCTCATTCCCTGTTGTACTGTAAGCAACACACACACACACACACACACACACACACACACACACACACTCCACATTGGAATTCAAGGGTTCACTCTGGCATGCAAGAATCAGTGCTCTCATTCTCTTTCTGAAAAGAGAGTCCCATGCCTGTTGATCATATTTATCCCTAAAATTCATGTCTTAGTTGCCCACTAAGAAAGCTAGTTCTTGACCCAATACTATCCTTAAACATCTGACCCATAAGAAAATAAGGACAGGACAACTGTTAATATATAAACCCCAACAGTCTTATAAGAATAGGGTCTTTTGAAACATCAAGGTGAAACAGTCTTATTAAATTGTTAAAGTTGCTTTTTATCTGCAGCTTAGCAAGAATTCTTATGGTTGGGGCACTCAAAACAGGACAGTTTGGGACAGTTCCAACTGTATGAGGTCTGTGTCACTGCCTCCATAAATAGAATCAAGCTTCCTTTCTTCCACAGCCCTACATTTCCTTGCCTTTGATTCCTTCCTTTGCTTTCTCTCCTGGCAGCCTTTCCTCTCTCCATAGGCAGATGTGCTATTTTTCCCATTTGCTAGATCCCCCTCCCCAAGTCTTCCAAACTCTCCTTTGAAGTCTCTATTACCAATACAATCACTTTGGTTTCCCTCCTGTCCCTTCTCTCACTGTTCTGGCATCTTCTCTCCCTAACCCCATTAGTTGCATCTGCTGCCCTACCATTCAGCCTGTGCTAAATAGTAGTGCTCTTGACACAACTTCAGTTTGTCTGCTAAGTACTCAATCAGCATGCATTGCTGTCTTCTGATTTGTAGGAAAGGGGCAAAAGTGAGTAAGCTGGCTCAAAAATCTCCACATGATTCAGCTCTGCCCAATCAGACCAAGAAAAATGGGAAATGGACAACTAATGTGAATAAAAGAAATGTGTTTTAGTTAAGAATAGAAATTGCACAAACTTGGTTCCTGATGCCTGTAGTAGATAGCATATCCCTCACATGGTGCTCAGATGGTGCAGAAAATGCAAAGATGAATGAATGAAGGGAGGTATATAAATAATTGCAGTACATTTTAGTCAACTGGGGTTCTTTTCCTAGAATCCATTAATGGATTTTTCAAGGACTGTGTGAACCACCAAAAATTGTAATGTTTTGTTCATTGATGTATTTTCATAAGCAGTGGATCCATATCTTTCATCAGATTCATAAAAGTCTCTATGCCTCCCTCCTTCCACCCCTCAAAAATGAAAGTTAAAAATCATCACTCTCAGGGGAGATACTGGTTGTCCATGCTTTCCCCCAGCTCTCTTTCCCCAGCACATTTCCGTATCCTACATGACTTGGGCAATTCAGAAAGTAGAACCATGGGGTTTTAAAAGCAAATTTTACCTTCTTTAAAAGAAAAATATTTAAACCACCTACCATGTTATACAATTCCCATTTTTTTTATTATTTTAGTTTTACCACAATTCAAAGACAGACCTTTTCTTTTAACAATGGGTATAATCACACATCTGAACATAAGAATTAGTTTTATGCAGTTCCATAGAAAACCAAAATCTTAAGGAACACTTTCAAAACAACCAGAGAAAAATAAACCATTCCTCATGTCAGTCTTGTTAGAGAGGGATTAAGAAACTGGCAATTATTTTGGCGACCTTAATTGTCGCACGGCAGGAAAATATGTAATTAGAGCACGTTCCCAGGCCTGCACACCTGCAGCACATCCTACAGTATAATGTCAGCTTTCAGTGCCTGCCGGTGCCAGGTTCTAGCACAACCAGTCACAGTGACGCTCTGAGAACATTTCGGACTCATGTAATGTGGCTTCTGTGTATGAAAGAAGCAGGCATTTACACTACCACACAATGGAGCGCATTGCTGCAACACTGGTTTCATTATTTCTGACGCCTACCTTCAGCTCTGCCCCGGTTTACTCCGTTTGAGGTTTTATTGTTACGGTATAATAGTCCTGTACATTTTTGAAATTCCCTTATTATTCAGCTTATTAATACAGTACTGACTTGATTATCAGGCTGCAGTTGTGAAGCAGAAGATTCAGTGCATTAGCTAAGTCAGAAGCTGAGTAAATTCTTGGTATAATGAGAACAATTGTTGGACTTTTTTGTATGTAGAAAGATGGGCTCTGGTAGTTCACTAAATAGTTGTATTTGGAATTCACTCTATATTCTCTATATGTTGTGGAGGATTTGTTTTTCTTATGGAGAAAGCTTAAAATGTGTTCTCACTAATCTGACAGTGTTTCAGGGTCTGGGAAGATTCCATCATGATTTCCTTAGCCTTTTCTTTTTCTTTGATTGGCTTTCCTCAACGAAAAGAAACATGTTAGGGAAAACTATTTAGAATGAAGAAATAATAAGCAGGGAGCCTGCTTTTCAGACAATTCCATAATCCGGCATACTGATAGTTAACAGACTTTCCCCCCCTAAGGGAGATACACTGTATTTTGCTATCTGACATGTTGTCATATATAAAGAAATCAATTGGTAATTAAATGATGCACCTTGTGAAGATGACAAAAGGCATTTGGTTGCGAAAAGAGAACTGGGTTTTGAGGGGTTTGTAATGAAGGCCTAATGACTATTCATAAGAGATTTTCAGTGTGTTGATCCACTTGACTGGAAAGTTCTGCCCTGGAGAGTTAGTGCTGTCAGTTTCTCTCACCTCAGAAAGCCGCCACAGTCGACGGTGTAGAGGATGAGCGAGAAATTATCTAGTTCTTGCTCTAGGCCTGTCTTAGGTCACGTGCAGAAGGCACATCTGGCTTCCTGTAGGTGCAACCTCAGGACATAAACTTTGACTAATTTTTAAACTATAAATATGTACGAGTGACACTGAATAAGTTACCTTTTATTCATATTTCCTTTCTTTTAGAACACATGCAAGTCGGATGATAAGAGGCCTTTTTTTTCTTCCAATTTTAACCTTTATATATTTGCTTGCTAGGCTAAGTGTAACAGCTATGGAAGTTGTCAAGGACCAAATGATATGAGTCTCCTCATGTGAAAGCCAATGATCATACCTTTGCAGAGAATATGCCAAAGTCACCCTGCAGGAAGGTCATTGAAATGAGTGAAGAGAGGTTTCTGTGCAGTGCTTGGAGAAAGTGTTTATAGCCCTACTTGGCAAAAGGTAGTAAGAAATAAAAGTTTGTATACATAAGACTAGACACAAGGCTCCTATCACATAAAGATCTCTAGAATTCCAGAACAGCATTGCTCCAGTGTCTTCATAAAAACAAAAAGAGTGAAAATGCATGCGTTCAAAATAGTTACTGTCAACCACAACTCATATAAAGTGCTAGCATTGGACGATACGAAGATGCAGGAAACAAAATCTCAGTCCTCTCAGTTTATTGAGAAAACAACATGGAAAGAGCTATGGTTGAATTGTATAGTCACATTTGTGTTTTAGAATCCAGAAATGGGCTTTCTAAGAACTCTTGAGATCCACACATGGTGTAAGATTGTTATCTACTTGTTCCTCTTCCCATTGGACAAGCCGTATGAGCAGTGGAAAAGTGAGCTAGGCAAATGAACGTTGCTCCAGCATTCAGGTTCCCTCCCCAGAATTCCAAATGAATGATAGTGACCTGACCGGAGATTCCTGTACATATTTACACTTGGAAGTTGCTTCTCCTTTTCATCTTATCGAGCAGCTCACCTAATCAAAGGTAAACACATCTAACACCTCATTAAGGCTTGTTTTATGACCACTTGCAAGTGGTGTTAGAATTGGAAATATCTGTCCAAGTCTTTATCTAAAATATCTGCAAGGGAGATATGGCAACTACAGAGATTTTATTCTCAGTGTCAAGATAATGTAATATGGAAGATCTATGTGCGAAGATAGCACAGGTGATTTCTACTTGTGTATTGTGGCTACTGAGTTTTGCTGACATGCTTACAGAAGCTGTCAAGGTGGACCAAATGAACGGACAAATACCAAAAACACAATTGTGCTTATTTAATGTACATCGATTGCTTATTTAGGTTACAAAACAAATTAAAAAGTACATTAGAATTTAAACTCCTTTATAGCTGAGCTAATGATTGCTTGTAATATAGTGTCTAGTAAAGAATATTCTATAATACCTGTAAAGCTCAGCTATGTTATCTAATTAGTAGACTTTCATTTAAGTGACTATAATTATGGAATTGAATAGTTGCTTCTCTAAATAACAAAATGGCAGATTTAAATATATAAAATGTTGACTTGATTATTTAATATTTTAGCAAAGACAAACCACCTACATAGAGATTAATTCCACATCAGTGCAGCATTAAAAGGGAGAAAGGATGCCAAGAATCCCATTAATTTGGAATATAAGTGCCTGAAATTTCCTCAAAACATTTACACCAAAGAATACCAATGTGACAATATCAAGCAGTTCTCCCTAAGGATAAAAAGGTAAGGCAAACATGATTTCAAACTGTGCAGTATCACACAATAGAATTGGGGACAGTGCCTGCCACCAGTTGCTAAACACAGCCACCATTTATAAAGCTAAGTGAGTATGTTGTATAGACAACAGCTTCATTACCCTTTTCTCCAGAAAGTTTTCCCTGAGTGTTCATTCATTCCTTTACCCTGAATCCATGGCTTCAGTAAAGACCGTGCTACTTGAAGCCATAGCATGTCACCAGCATGTCCTTGTCATTCTACCATGTGTTCAAGTAAGATAACGCTGGTTCCAAGAAAGTCTACGTATTGCTTAGTTAAATGACTAACTTGAAGGAAAAGAGGTGACCTCTTTCTCTCTCTAAGATTTACTTCGACTACTATTTTTGAAGCAGAGGTTGCCTTCCCAATTAGCTCTCATTACAGCCCTCCTAGACTAGAATCTCCACACTTTCTAACATGAACTGTAGTGGAATGGCTGTATGCAGTCTCTCTGCTGCTCCCCCATTTCCTTCTGAGGCCTTTCGGTTAGAAACACTCAGTGTCACGGTGAATAATCAGTATGGTAGCCACCATTTGCCTTTCCCTTGTAAATTTTGGGAGTTACTTCTACACATAGCTGCAACTGCTCAGAAGGGCTTTTTCACAAATTGTTTACCATGGCAGTTGCTACCCTATTGGGCTTTTCATTCTGAACACATAGGCAGCACATTGATGTCAGTATAACAAATAATGTGCGCAAATTTTAAAAACACTAAATTTACCGAATCCCCACATTATGTTTTCATGCTGGTCTTTCAGAAACTATGCTAATACAATACTCCTATAAACCGATCTCGGTCCTGGCAGGCCCTATTGGAGCTAATGGGGCCTGACAGTTCTTCAGTTAAAAATTATACATGAGGGTCACTTTCCCTTAAATTACCTATTGTATGCCAGCTGTTCACAACTGCAGCACTTCACTTTCTTTGCAGTGGTAGAAACATCTAATTTTCTCATCATATCCATAGTAACTATTCTTGTAGATGCCATTGAAGTTTTTAAGACTTCACGCATACCTTCCTGGGAATCACGCTGGAGTTGCACTTTCCACTCCCTTTATTATTATTATTATTTTTTTTGGTTCTGAAAAATGCAGAGATAGTTCATTTTGCCTGTTTCATGCCATAGCACTTGAGTTATATCATAATTTCTCATTTGCTGCACAACTTTATTCTATTTTTATGCTTCTAAATGATGCAGCGTTAAGTACCCGTGAGTGGCACTTCCGTGCTGTGAGCTCTATCAAAGGAGACCTCAGACAGATAAAACTCCTGGGTTTTTTGTTTTGTTTTGTTTTTTGCTGGGGAGGAGGGAGAGGAGTCATCACCAAGGGGCCTCTTTTGTTTTTCGGGCCTATTAAAACTATAACCAGTAGAACCATTAAAAGAAAGGAAGAATTCACCCCAGTCCTGTGTCTGAATGCAGGCCCTCCTCTCAAACGTTCCTCATTACCACGGAGCAGTTATCTTTGGACTATAATTAAAATGAAGCTTTTTGTTTCCCTTTCTTGCTTTTTGTTTTTTTCAGGATGTCCCCAGTGAAGTATTTCCCCCAAAGTTATTGAGCCTTTTCACCAACAAGTGGCTAGGACTTCACAAGCCCAGCCGCCCCTCACCCCGTGCAGGGTCAAGGGTGGCAAGGAGTGGATGTGGTGCAGAGGTTACGAATTCAGTGGTATTTTCTGCCTTGTGGGTAAAAATGGGGAGGTGGGGTGGGAGGATTTCCTTTAATTATGAAATAAGTGTGATGTTAGTAGTTATTGCTGTAACCTGGTACAAATATTGCATATTTAGAGCCTAATTTTTAGCATATGTTACCATCTGTGTAGTAAGACGGTGACCTGTGCTTTCTGAATCTCTTGGCTTTTAGGGAGCACACAGATTAGAACTAGTTACTGTAGAAACCTGGTCATCCAGATGCTTCTTGAGAATGTGTTATTATTTTCTAAACCTTGGTAGATAAGCCACAGACTGCTGTAGTCCGACAAGGTCACATATCGGTGGAAGCAACATGGCTTTCCCCTTCCCATTGTGTTATCGTCCGGAGTCTGGGGGCATTAATATGCAACAGTTCTGTTTTTCTTTCAGAAGGACTTGTAAACTCTTTAAACAGAAGCACACAGTTTGCAATTGTTGCGGTACTGAGTGGGTGTATAGAAGCTAGGGCTGCAGCCTTGTCCATTTGCAGATAGAATAAAACTGACAATGATGCAATAGGCCTGGCATGTAGACAACTCTGTGGGATGGATGAATGGTGCAGCTCTTGCGGTCCCTCCGGTGGTGGTAGGCCCTGTAATAGCTAGCGTAGGAAGGGTGGTGAAAATGGATATGCACTATTACTACATGTATAAAACTTAACACTGGGGCCATTGCACAGGTGGGGGGTTCCTGTTTATTGATTTTTATGACTTTGTTAGAACATAAGCTTAATGCTTTTATACTCCAGGAGCTCTGGGAGGGCTCACCTTAGGTAATAAACCTTTCTGTACTTTGCGATCGCTCACAGTTTACATGGGGACTCACATTATCCAGTATGAAGCTCAGCTTCCCCCTCGTTCTTGATTTTAGAAGTGCTATAAAAAAGCAAAGAAAATAACTATAGCACTTACATTGAATTTTTTTTTTAAAAAAACTGTCCACTCCTGCTATGAAAATGGCCCCTAATTCTAATTACTCATATTTCCAAGAAAAATTAGTCACACTAACTTATGTTATGTGTTGCCTGAGAGGTTGAAAGCAAATTAGGTTTCCAATAAGACAGTACATCAAACAAAGTAGCATGTTCTTGATGCCTATGACTTTTTTTTAGAATTATGGTTGGACATTTTTGGCAGACAGATTGTCTTTTGCTCTATCAAAATGACAGTTTCTTTTGTAACTGCAACATTCATAATTAGAAGTAGAGAAGCAATCTGCCCAATTTAATATACTAAAAGAAGTTTAGAGTCTTTGCTAGTAATTTCATTATTTTAAAATTTGAATTAATTGACTTAGAATAATACAGTTAAGAAGTATAACCAGCAGGATTACAGAAAGGTTTCTTTTCCTTAAAAAAAGGTTACATTTTCCTTAAAACATAGTACTTAAGTACATAGTACTTCAGATGAGATTAAAATTGTCTTTTTCTGCCAGGTGCCTCGTTCTAAGATTCAGAGCAGGAATGTGAATATTCATCCTTGCAACAGAGCTGAGTGAAGTTGTAGGGCAAACCCTGGGAACAAGGTCACTTTAAACAAAAAAGTTCTCCAACTTTCCCATGCTATGAGACTGGCTGGGCTTAATTAAAGTCAATGGATGACCAAAAAAAAAAAAAAAGTAAAAGAAAACGAAAGAACAACCACCCACTCCATCCCGTCTTTCTAGGCCTCCGTTCCATTCCATACTTGGGCTCCCGATGCTTGTGTTCTCTGCAGATATCAGAAATACCTCTTAATCCCTTCGCAGCGCCAGGGTGTCGGTCCCCTTCTCCAGCCTGCGTCACTTAGGTGCCCCCACCCATACCGCCGTATCAGAAGCAGAGCCCGCACTGCGTGCAGAGCAAAATCATGAGAGCACAGCAACCTTGCTCAGGATGTGAACCCGGGTTTCAGCGACTCTTACGTACGCAGCCCTGGCCCAGCTAAGTCTTTCCTGTTGTCTCAGAGGGCGACCTTTCTTCTCATCTTCTGTAGGCCTCTCTTTTCAAGGTCCAGTGTGTTGCAGGCAGGTCTATGAGGCACAGGCCAAAAGTTTGGAGATGTTAAAATTTGTGGATATTGAAGACTCGAGTTTCTCTCTGTAAGAGAATGAATTCTGCACTCATTTTAAAGAAAACAAGCAAAGCAAGGTTTCTTTTTATATAATTTTTATCATGCTCATCTGTTAAGGAAAATAAAATTTGGGGAGCAGTGCTGCAGATCCAGCTCAAATCAGGGACGCTCTGTCACTCAGCTGTACCCTCATACCTTTTTTATTTTTTGAGGCAGTACCTCAAGAAGTTGCCCTGGCTAGCCTTGAATGTGGGATCCTCCTGCCTCAGCCTTATAAGTAGCTATGATTATAGGCATGCACCACTGCATCCAGGTGATAATAACTCTTTGGCTCTACCCCTTACCTTATCTTATTATGCATCTGTTATTCGTATTTACAAAAGCCACCAAATCTACATATGATAAAGATTTTTTTAAAAAGCAGACCAGCGCTTTTATGTATGAGTTCTTGAGTATTTTCCTCTCTTACAAGCAACAACAACCCAAAGCACCCTGTATATTTTTTTAGTATATTTATAAGAAAGCAGAACATTTTTTTAACTCTCAAAGCTTTGTAATTATAAACTATGCTCTACTATGTCCCAAGTCCCACACTCTCTGACAAGTACGAGTCATTTGTCCTTGCAGATCTGCAAGTGAGAAGGCAAATTTCTCCACTGGTAGTTCTGAAATCTGATGTGGGGTTAAGAGGCCACAGACTCAGAGAGCTGACTATACCAGATACAAACATTTCAATATCTCCTCCAGTATTTTGCTAGCTCCATGGGTCCGTGTCCTAGTGTGTGTGTATGTGTGTGTGTGTCCTAAAGAAGTGATGTTATGGTCTCTTCTCATTAATCTTAATCTATTTAGCTATGTACCTAGACATATATGCATGTATATAATCCTAATCCAAGAAGACAGGGATTAA
>NW_022900941.1:25983445-25987216 GCF_012274545.1 Fukomys damarensis | reverse complement strand
TTTTTTTTTTTTTTTTTTTTTTTTTGGTATCGGGATCAAACTTGGGTCCTTACATTTGTGAGGCAGGCAGTGGAACCACTGAGCTAAATCCCTGGCCCTAGCACAGTGTGTTTTAACATAACTGAATCTGCAATCTCTGATAGCCACCTAATGCTTAAAGCTTGGGCTGCTGTGGCTTATGGGTTATATTAGCCTTTATAGATATTTCCATTTGTATACATTGTATTTATGTACATGTAGGTTTGGCTTAGGGCTATGCTCACATTATTTTCTATGTGTCCATTTATTATGAACAGCAGGCAAGCAGACATTTCACCTCATGCCTCGTTCTGGTCCTCATCATTCAAAAAATAATGTAAGATTTCCATTCTAAATTAAATACATCCAAGGTTATGCTTTTATCAATTCCTTTTTCTTAGTATCTCAAAATTCTAAAGTCTTCTTCCTTTGTCTCAAAAAGGGAAACTGCTGAAAGCATTTCCACCTGGATGTTTAAATTATTTAAGTTGCAGGAACCAGACCTTTTCCCTCCTGAGTAGTTGTGGGTTTTAAAGGCTAAAATTGCTTCATCATGCCAAAGTGAAAGTATGCATAAATTATTTAGTTAAACCTGAGAAAATACAGACTTTTCCCACTGATCTTTCAAGAGCTGTCTACTTAAATTTCAGAAGAGTGGGCAGGATTTTTTTTTTCTTTCTTTTAGAACATTTAAGTATCTGTTGTGTCTTCTATCAGTTGAAATGTGAACAAAATATAATCTTTTTAATTCGAAACTCCTTAACATCCAGCACGTCTATATCAAGCCCAAGGTGCATACTCTGCTAATGAATCAATACTGGTGAGACTCCTCTGGCCTGTAAGAATCATGAGCTCCTTCTGAAAATATTCTTATGAAGCTGTTACAGGTCTTTCCTGATGCTCACATAAAGACTGGGCAGGATTTCTCATGCAGTTTCCAGTCATCCAGCGTTTATATTTCAGTTATAAAAGTATGAAGTAAGGTAATTTTTAAATGCTATAAAAATTTGCTTGACATTTTAAATCTTCCTTTTTTTTCATTAGCTCTAGAAAATAAAAAGTTGTGTGTGATGATGCATGGTGCTTGTAGCAGTGGTGGTGTGTGTGTGTTTGTGTATAACATAGATAGATAACAGTAAAGAAGAATGAAAACAACCCAGAAATATGGGTAACAGAGATTCCTTTTCAAGTGTCTGTAGAGGAAGGCACTCAGTTCTCATGTATATTACAGAATCCCTCACATTAACCTCTGATCTCTAATTTAGTATTAATACTCTCGGTACATTCTCATAACTGAGTAAAGGATGGTATTTATAATTTACTATCTAAACTCAAATCCTGAAAGAAGTATTAATTGAGACAGGGAAAATCAGATTAACAAAAGCAAGTTCCCATATGAGTCATTTAGCACACAACTATCTGTTCATTTGAATCCATTTGAGTTTTACATTCATACAAGTTGGAGATGAGAGTGAATATTGTAGAAGACAGGCACATAATTTTAGTGGCTTTTTATGAAAAACATACAATACTTTTTAAAACTCTTCAAACAGGGTAAAACATTTCATCTCCAAATGACAGATATCACTTATCCCATTCATGTATGTTTAACATACTGCAGGCCCAGTAATCCTCTCAACTTGCTTTCCCTCCAAATTTCAGTGTAGTCGCTCTTGACTTGGCCTTGTTCTCAGCTCCTTCCTTCTTCTCTTACCTGGGTAGCTTCTACTGAATCGGATGAGTGATGATATACTTGTACTTTCATAATGTATCTGCTAAATAGTTAGCAATCCAAGTGTGGACTTTATGTGCTAAGTTGGATTTGTGCCCTAGAGGTGAAGAGAAGAGCACAGAGATAGAATCTCAGGTCAGGAATCAGGTCCGTGTCTAACATTAGGTGATTTAGGGGAAAGTTAGTAAACATTCCTTCATCTCTATTTACTTATCTATAAAGTTGCTGTTCCCTTCAACAGATTGTTATAATAATCCAATGGCAAATGTCCATGAACAGTAGATTAATGCATTCATCTAGGTTTTATATCATCAAACTGCCCTTTTAAATTTTGAAGAAAATGAGTCTCTGGGCATACCCGAGGCTCTAAACGCGGAGAGAGTGTTGAAATTCTACACAGCCCAAGTTTTTCTCCGTGTGTTTCTCTTGGGAGGAATGTCATGCTGGCCAGGACAAGGGTGAGGAGCCCTGACTCATGGTGACTTGTGAGAGCTGGAGCGACTGAAAGTAGACAGGAGGGAAACTTTTTGGTCAGGTGACTTCTTTCTAACTGTAGCAGGTTCTCAGATCCCTGAGCTGGCCCAAGATGAGAGAATGATCAGGAAAGAGAGTCTGGCAGAGCTCGCCCACATCGGTGTCATCTGATTGTGA
This sequence comes from Fukomys damarensis, assembly GCF_012274545.1. Lineage (NCBI taxonomy): Eukaryota > Metazoa > Chordata > Mammalia > Rodentia > Bathyergidae > Fukomys > Fukomys damarensis. The sequence continues at coordinate 25,984,815 of NW_022900941.1, read as the reverse complement.
AATCTGCTGGTTTGCATACTCTTACAGTACTGGAGCTTAAACCCTGGCCGCTGTACCCTCAACTGTACAAGAGCTGGACCTGAGGCTGAGGGGATTGTGTTTGACCAAAGAAGGAGGATTTTAGAGTTACTTCAAGGAAGTCTGTTAAATAAACATACTAATAGCATCGATTATTGAGATGGGGTATATGCAATACATTTTTAAACACTAGCTACACCATATATTGAAAAATTTGCAAAACTTCCCCATTTGAGTCAGTATTAATCATGCTAGAAGTAATCAGAGCTGGTCCAAAAAAGGAAGAAAGTAGATCTTTCGAACTTATCTAATTCCCACTGCAGTTACTTGAGGAAAATTGAAATGAAAGAAGCCAAAAAGGAATTTATGAATATATTTTAAACCTTAAAAATCCCACATACTGATCATTGAATTGTCTGCTTATGATTGGAGCAGGAACAGTCCCTTATTTCCACTCAACTACACTTACATTTTAAATTGTTGTTTCCTTTTCTCTTACATTACTACAAGAGAAAGGAAATGCCTAAGCAAATAAACTCTGTTAAAATAACTTTACAGTTGTGACACAGTTTGACAAAAGCAAAGGAAATTCAGAGTCACTGCTCACACTGTATCCTCAGCTGATTCCAACTGTGGAAAATAAGATGCTTAAAAAAACAATGGAACAAACTTGGGATAGACTCAGTCTTAGAGGCATGCTTCTTAAAAGCTGACTCTGACTTCTCTGTCTAAATTATATAAAAAAGCTGTAATGTACATGTTCATCATAAATCTGTTCAGAATTAAGGAAAAGTATTTGAGTATTTGAGAAAAGTCTTTGCTTGCAAAATGTGTTGCCTTTTTTGTTGTTTTGTTTTTTAAAGATCCTGTGATTCTAATTCAAAGAAGTAACTTCTTGGGCATGAGTAAGCTGCCTTGAAGAATACTTAAGCAATAATAATGGCTTCCTAGCATTTGATAAGATATTAAATTTAGCTCTTTGCAACAATGCTGTGAGCACTACTGCAAGGGGGTTATAAGAGAAAAAAAGAGAGCAAAGCAGTTTGACAAAAATCCCATATTCGCTACCTCTATGCAAATTATAAATGTAACAGAGAGATGATATACTATTTTTATTAAACATATAATATGCTGCACAAATAGTGTTTACATAGACCAGTATAAAGTTAATTCCCTCCTGGGAAGCATTTCTAAAAAATATAAATTGGGTTTTGAGAGTTAATCAATTTGCTTTTTCTCTTTTGGCATTTTAATTGAAACCTCCAAACTGTGTGCTACTTCAAAGTATCAGAAAGCAAATATCAGTTGTGCAGTTATAAAATCAACTCTTAATTTTCTTTCAATGAAGTAGC
>NW_022900941.1:25975945-25978445 GCF_012274545.1 Fukomys damarensis | reverse complement strand
TTTACCTCACACGTTAAAACTTAGAAGGTAAAAGAGCAAAGAGCCAGAAGGAAATAACAAAGCACATTTTCCTGAATATCTGTCCCTGTTTTCTGTTCAGTTTTCAAAACATTGTTTTCTCCCGAGCCTGCTTCCTTTTGAACTTCAGTACAGAAGATCATTATAGGCCGGCCATGGTGGCACACACCTGTAACCCCAACACTTGGGAGCTGGGAGGCTGGAGTAGGGGGATGGCAAGATTGTGGCCGGCCTTGTCTACAAAACAAAACCGTGTCTCAAAAACAACAACAAAAGTTCATTCTTAGATTGTTCTCAGTTTGCAGGTAGAGATGCTGTCAAATAGGCCAGGAGCAGTACTGCCAGCTCAGTATAGTGTGGCTTCCTTTCACCGGGGCAGGTAGGCTGAGATCTCAGCCAGTTACCCTTTCTAAAGCTGCATCGCCTTCCTTCTGAGGCATTTCCAAGGTATGGATGCTCATGTCTAAAAATTTCCTGCACTGCTGACTAAAAAAAGATAAACACCCAACTACAGCAGTAGCAATGCACTCAAGCCGGATAATTGGAATGCACGTGCTCTTTGAGAGACACCGAATCTTCACCCTTCCCTTGCTAGTTGCATTTCTCACCTGCTCATGTGGTGCCCGCCTGTGGCTGGCTGGCATCCCCACTGTCTGCAGATGGGAGGTTTCCCAGTTCAGAATGCAGCCTGCTCTTCCATGGTGGAACTCTCCAGGACTGTGTGGGGTTCTGCAGTGTGTAGTCCTAGTGTGTGCCACTGTTCTCCTGCTTATGTTCTTCCGTAACTTTCCCCACGCCCCTCTCCAGATTTCTGCATGGCTTTTATAGCCTCTAGTAATTGCATCAGCAGTAAAGAATCTATTTTTACCTCTTTTGAGTATGTGCAACACAAATGGGAAATACTATAAAATTTTGTTTAGCATGTACCTTGCACACATGGTTTTGAAAAATGTGATGCAGCATTCAGAGAAATGTCCCATTTTGCTCTGAGACAGGTGAGAAATGGAAAGCCAAACTTTACCACTTAGCTGCATGAACTTTCCTTATGTCCCTTATCGTCTTACAGTTTTATTTTCTTCTGAAAAGTGGAATCCTACTGCCTACTCATCAGGTGGCGGTGCAATATCTAATTTAGCACCTGGGTTGCCCCGTTTACACAGCAGGAACCCCCCAAGTCTTAAATTATATGTTTCATGCTTAAATGTCATGACCTTTCAGTGCCCTATACCACATTTAAAAACAGAGTAAGAATAAAATCTTACCATCTTAGTGTGACTAAATTATCATAGGATTCAGTCTCAGAATTATTATGTGAGAAAATTATACACAATCCCATCACTGAATAATAATATTCACAAATAATAATAATAAACAATCACCTGTCATTTATTAAGCACTTACTATGTACTGAGCTCTAGGTACTTTACATCTAATTTTCACAAGCACCCATGGATAGATACTATGTAGAGTCTCCACTTAAAGGTGTACACCGAAGTAGGTTAAATAGCTCATCAAAAGTGACAAATATAAAAGTTAGGAAGTTAGAATTCAATTTAAGTAGCTTGATCCTAGAACTTAAAGAAAAATAAAGCAAATTCTTAGCTTCTCCAGCCTCTAGTGTGAAGTTGTTTCCTCTCTTTGCACTTCCTTTCTGGAGGTGGCCCCTTCAGGAGGCCAAATGGGCAAATAGGCAGACAGAAGGGCAGATCAAGCTGGAATCTGTCTCTTAGCTATTACTTAAGGTCGTCCTGCTTCAAGTGATAAAATGGCCTCCTTGTGTTCTGGAGGACTAATGCAGTACAGCATTTTCTGTCTCCTTGGTTTACCTTTAATTGAATGTAGTTGAGGAGAATCCAGCAAGTTATGAGAAAATGTGGAGTTTTTTTTCCCCCTCAGGTCAAAAGTTCTGTTTTAGTCATGAAGAATAACCAAGATGGGAATGAGTAGGGGATATGGCAACAAATAACAACAAAACATAAACAGCATTTTTTTGGACATAAACAAAATCCAGGGATCAAAGAATGACTATATAGGGGCAAGTTCAACGAATAAAAAAAAAAAGAATGTATTTTATGGGTAAGATAATGAGAACAAGTTATGTATGTTTTCTCCACTTTTTTTTTTTTTTTTGGTACCGGGGATTGAACTCGGGTCCTTGCCCTTGCAAGGCAAGGCCACCGAACCGCTGAGCTAGATCCCCGGCCCTGCTTTCTCCACTTTTTATAAGCTACTTATAAATTATTCCTGCCATTGCTGCATTGTTATTATCTTTGAGAGATGAAGAGACCATACAGTGGGACTCTGTTTTTTGTGTGATGAAAAATATTACTGACTGGCTTCTAAGCAGCCAGAAAAAGGCCCACATGTAAAACAGAAAAAGGGTCTGAAGAGCTGAGGGTAGGACACTTAGAGAGGTCTGATAACTTCTAAATAGCAAAGTGCCCCAATATTTTATCAATTTTTTAAATTACCTTTCCAAAAT
>NW_022900941.1:25963445-25965945 GCF_012274545.1 Fukomys damarensis | reverse complement strand
TATAAAAAATAAACAGATGTGAAGTCTTTAGGAAAGAATAAATTTCACTTAGAACATTGTGACCTAGGAATATCGTGTCTTCTTTTAAAAGATAACTGAATTTACTGTTACGACTTCTCCTACGAATATCTGTTTTTTTATGATGGTTTGACGAAGGGAGGATCCTTGCTTTTATCCTTATTTGCCATTATTATTTTTCTATTTCCTGTATTACAGAAGATATTTGGAGGTGAAATTTATATAACTATGATTTCATTACCTGCATGTAAGAGCTTATCCACAGCCTCAACAAATTTATGAAAAATTGAACTCTTTTTTATATCACTACCACTACAGAAAATGGAAAAGCTCTCCTCAGAACCAGGGAAGCTGCTCATGCTTCCAGGGGGGATGAGTAGCTACCATCTTCCCAAGATGCTCCTATAACCAGGAAGTGGGGGCTCAGAACTAACCTCTCCCTCCCTGGAACTTTGGCATAGAACAAATTCCTCTCTCATTTCCCTTAATATGCATATTTTTTACATAGCTAATCTGAAATGGAAACATTTTTATCCCTATACTCAAAACTGCTTTTGTTTTATCAGCTGACATTTTACAACTCATTAATTTATAATGCGGGTTTAATGCCTTTGAATGTTTCTGGGATTAAAAAATTAAAGTGACCAAGCTAGTTTGTGTACAGGCTGGCTATAGTAAGTTAATAGTAATTCCTTAAAAACAGTGTTTTATATTAGATAGTACATTGCACTTGAATATTCCACAGTGATGTCTCTTCTTCCTAGCATTAATTCATTTTTCATCTGAGTGACAATGCTATTCCAATTTTTAAACTAAGAAATTAAGGCTCATGCACTTCAATGACACATGTTCAAGTTCAAAAGAAATTCCTTGTTTGAATTTGTCTTTGCCTTGTTGTACCTGTCACTAGGCTCCCACTATTAAATGAGAAATTGAACCTTGAATTTAATCTTATGATCTTTACCCACCCAAGTGCAGAGGTAACAAGTTAACTGTGATAAAGAAGGGGTGTCAATGATAAATCTTCCCTGGAAAAATAAGGGTCAATGGATTTTAAACTCTTGACAAAGAGCCATGTGCTCTTCTTGGTAGCACATACCTGGATAGCAAGATGCAGGAGGGAAAGAGGGAAGGCATAGTACAGGTAAAAAGTCTGAGAGGGTACTTGAAACACTAAGCAAACATAAAGACATTCTAAGAAAGCAACCCAGTGAGGCCTTTAACCCACTGGCTCAAACATAAATGATCTCCAGGAATTTCAAGCAGGAAAGATTTAGGACCAAATGACTTATAAAATTCCAAAGGACTTCTTATAAGTTTTAAGCCATGTTGTTAGCAAAAACATTTTTAAGTGAAGTTGCATGCCTGTATCACATCTTAACTGAAAGGTTGTACTCTGTGTTGTCATCATGGGCCTCCTACTTGACAACACCTTTGCAAACTGATTTCTAAATGAAGGATCAGCCCCAAAGTTTTGACTGTCATATGTTCAGATTTTCTCTTTTTACTATATCTATCACACATTACAAACAGCAGAAAAAAGAAGACACTGGAGCAACGGTCCATCTTCATTGTTATTTCAGTGGTTAGGAGAGTTACATCACCCTGCATTTCACCTTAATGTGCCACAGTTCACAAAGTGCTATCACACAGACAATTTTGTAGACCCCATGACAATCTCATAAACAAGGAAGCCATTATCTTGATTTTCACCCATTTGTACCAAGTTCCTTGGGTGAGAGGCCAAGGATACACAGCTGGTTACATGTTGGTGGTGGGACAAGAAGGGAAATTGTCAAGCTCGTAATTTTGTGAGCTGCCTCTTTATTTTTATTGTTTCCAAACTATTGCGGGAAACATGGGTGTATTGTTAGATTCTGGTAATTGATCAAATTGGTAGGCTTCTATAACTCAAATTAAGGAGATCCATGAAAGTAACAATCATCAAAACAATTTAAAATTAAGCAACAAATCTCCACTTTACAGCATGAAAATTTCCCAAAGTCCCAGGGATCTCTGTTCCTTTACTCTGAATTTGTGGAGTTATAATTTAGATTGCATTCTTCACCAGGAATTTATATTATTATGATATCTTTTTATGTGGTTGTTGTTTGCTCAAAGACATGCTTTCTAGCTCTGGCTTTGCTACCAACTGGTGGTACAGCCCGTGATCGGTCATTTGACCTCACCCTGCAGGCATTACTTCCTTTGTCTCATGTCAATAGTGACTTCAGATGGCCCACTGGCACTGCAATTTTGTGATTCCATTTCTCCAAATAAACTATAAGCTTCCTGAGGCAAGAATAACACTTACTTGCATCTTCTAGATTTGCCACATTGTAGGCATTTAATAAATGTTTGATGATGGCATTGAAAGACTTATTGGCAGATTTAACTTGAGTGGAGTTATAGGAAATCATTGTTGACCACCTTATTAACAATTAACTGTCTATAATCTGATATGTAATTTTCCTTTACATCA
>NW_022900941.1:25948445-25958445 GCF_012274545.1 Fukomys damarensis | reverse complement strand
GAAGTAAATATAGTTCAAGGCCAACTATAATGAAAATAAGATAAATTATATTCAAAATAAAACTTAGATTCCACTGTGCAAATGGAAATGCCTTAGCCTAAAATTCAGTTATCGCGGGTCATCACTAGCAAAATCCTTAGCAAAATATAAGGAATCTTACTCTCACAAACTCTCTCTGCCCATCTGGTAATGTGGCTTGTAATAATTTTTTCAAAGTCTGCTTTAATATAGATTTGTACCTCCTTAATTCTACTTCCGGGTACCAGTGATGGCTATCATTATTTATCCCTCCTTCTTTTGCATGACAGCATAAATAAAAGCAGCATTTTCGTAAGTAGGCAAACTGGGTAGGAAGGAGTCTATCTATATGTTACTATGATGTCTCAGACTTCCAAACATTGAACATAAGAGAGTAATTGTTTGGTATAGTGGAAGGAGGATAATAAAAGCACTTCCACTGCTAAAGAAAATTAAACATAAAAAAAGAAACAGAAAAAAGACCGATGGCAGTTTGAGTGTAGTGTATTTGTTTTTCGTTTTCCTAAGATACTGTGCCAAGTTTTGTACTCTTTCTGTTTCCAATTTTGCTTTCGGTGAAGGTTTCTCGAATCTCAGCAATCCCACACATAAACATTTATCGTTATATCCATTAAGACTTAAGGTTTTAGATTTTCAACTATGAGGGAGAACTCAGCCAAAGATGCTTGAAAGATAAATACGTTTAATTAGGGGCAGAGGATGATCATTAAAGGAAGTCTGACTGCTGCAGAAGTCATTAACAATCTTAAATGAAATTTTTATTTTTATGATAGCCATTTACATGTATAATAAGAGCCAATGATTCTTGGGAGCAGTGTGACAGAAACAGAGTGTGGCGAGAACTCATGTAAGACATACTATTTAAATGAGCTGGTGTTAGCTATTCATATTTGTTAATGAACTAGATATGCAGGGCTATAAGAATGAATGTTCTGATGCTTTAAATTTTAATATCTAGAAATCAAGGGTAAGGACCAATTACTAGAATTTTCACCCTTAAAGGAATAATTAATAACGATATAACAAATGTACAGCCCCAAACTTTTTTAAAAAGTTTAATTTTTAAAAATTAAGATCAATAGTTGAAAATAGCCAAAGCAGCAATGTCGAGCTGCGGTAGTTTGTGATCATGGCAGCTTTCTGTGTTGGTCATGGGTCATAATTCTAAACATTTTAATACACAATAATTCATACGAATGCATTGCAGACCCTGTTATCACCTGTAGTTAATGGTGCCTGTGATACAAATGAACAGGCCATTCTTTGCTCTTACCTTTATGGTAAATAAACTAGCATTCTGGAGTCACAATAATTAAATAAAATGTAAATCCCTAATCTCATTTGGCTATTTCAACCAAGAAAGTTACCCGGCTATTACCTGTCTAGTTCTAATGATTAGTAATGATTTATTGTTCTTTTTTATTATTGTTCTAAAAGTGCTCTGATGTGGTGCCTTGATGTCTAATGAAAAGAAATTGGTCTTAAAAAGCTACTCATTGTTTATCCTGACTCTCAGATAACACATTTTTCTTCTGATAAAATATTTTTCTTATTTATTGTTCAAAACATACCGTATAGACAATAATTCTAATTCTGGTGCTGTTTTATTTAGTAGTGTTTTATCCCCGGTGCCTGGCTGTCTACAATCTACCTCAGCACATAGCTTTACTCTGAGATAAGCCCTCTCCTTTGCTCTTTCTCCATGCTTTCAGTAGTTTGTCTGCAGGATGCAGGTCTGGAACTGAAGAGGGCCGTGGAGTCCTTACTGTGCCTTTCCGGTTCCAGCACAATCAAAGTTTTGTGTTTGGAATTGTCCTTGACATTCTTTCGTCCCACAATGGGGTGGACACAGTGTGCTGGAAACCATGACATCATTATCATTGACACAGACTTAAATAAATCACCTGCATCTTGGCTTCTTTTTGCTTATTCAGTGATTCTTCATCTCACGGAAGAAAATGTTCTTTACTTTTACAAACCTTCATCCCAAGGGTGACTGGAAAATGCAAACTTCTACAAGTGTTTCAAAAATAAATACACTATGTGGTTTTAGACACAGAATGCTGAGTCAGAGGTGCCTTAGAAAATGTTTAAGGTTAGACACGAGGCAGAAGGACAGCCAGAATTGCCATTAACTCATAGGAGCAACTCGTAAACTATGCATCATTACGTCCTCCTGAATATGAATTCACTCAAAACCTATTTAAATAGGCTTGTGTGTAATATTTAAAATACATACCTGAAAATGCTTAGTGTTTCATTTTAATAAGTTGAGCTTGATGTTCCCCGAAGAGAAAGGTTGAAGCTAAGCAAATTGGAGCAAAACACATTGTAGGTAAAAGTGATACTATCGAATCTGATGTCCCTGAAAGATTTCAGTTGCACAATCTTTAGTAAAAAATAAAAAGGGGTTATAGCTAAATAATGCTGCAGCACGCAATGTCCACAAAATGCCGACTACACACTTTTGCACCCAGCATTTATTAATTTGGGAAGCAACCACCTACAGTAACTTCTCTTTACTTTTTCATAAGAAAATGACGATGAGGAAGGAAGTGCAGCAGAAATCTTGAACATTACCACTATTATGCAAAAAAAAAAAAGTGCTGTTAACTGTTTTCCCCTCAGTGGCTTGATGTGCTCTCAGATGGAAAACTTATGATTCTTGTGACTCTTGGCTACCAGAAATCACATGAGAAGAGCAAGGAAGAAAGACACAAAAGCTATATTTATATCTAGTAGTGAACTTCTCAGAAATACCTTAATTCAATTTCTTTCAGAGACTGATAAAAATGTCAAATGAGGGAGCCTTTCAAACAATCAATTATTACAATCGACAATGTACTATTACTATACATTGAAGTTTTGAATATTTTATGCAAAATGCCCCTGTGAAAATATTCCCTAAATAAAGAAGTCCAGGGTCAGGGATGAATTTTAAATGGTTGTACACTCTAAATAAGTATCATTCAAATCATCTGTTTCAGTAGTGGCATGAAATTAATATCTATATATACTTTTCAGTTCTACCTTAAGAGGACCATGGTATCTCAGCTCTGGTCCCACAGACAGACATAGTGAAAGACGCTGCTTGTAAAATATGTTTTAATTTAGCTGTAATGTTTTCTAGAATCTTCTATCAAAGAAGTCCAGGATGTGATAAGAAAAGAACAACAGGACTAATTTGTGGATTTACAGAGTCCTGTTTATAGCTTTACTTATTTGAAATAAAATCATTATCAAAGAGAGATAGTCATCCTGGGTCATGTTTAGTTCTTTTTAGTGTTGTCATTGTAAAACTTCCCTTTTTAAAAGGTCTTGTTTAATTCACTTAAAAGATTTTTAGTGGGCAGTTGTCCTGCTTTTCCTTCACACTATAATTTAGTGGGCAGGGAATTTCAAGTTCTCTATTTTTCAAGCTCTCTCTCTCTTGTTTGAAAATATTACAAATTTTAAAGTGGCTTTTAATTTTTTATGAATCTTCAGCTTCAGTGTTAGATATTTTCATCTTTATCAGAACATTGAGCTGTTGTATCTATATATTTTTCCTTGGAAAGTGACTATGATTGTGGAGGCAAAAATGCAAAGAAACAAAAGGTATTCATGAGAGGTTGGAAAAGGAATAAAAAAGCTGTGCTTTAGACTTTTATATGAAACAGTTAAACATGTATTTTTGATATTTCTGGAATGTTGGTTCTATAAGTTAGGCATTCTAAGTTTTGATATGTGGAATTAGGGCTTAAAAACCATGTGTTTACCTAGATTAGCACCATTATAGTTATCCCAAGGAGAAAGAAAAGAATGAAAATAAAATGAGAGACTCTGACTTGTCACTAAGCACCCAGAGTTACCAGAGGTATAGTAGCTAGCGTGCCTCTTCATAAGTACAAATACTTAGTTGCTTTGGACTCTTATTGAAAAAATAATATCTTGCCCCTGTTTGTCACTAGAACTGCCACCAGAAGAAAAGCCCTTCATTTGCTCCAAATAAGCACCTCTGTTTTTCACAGCTTGCAGTAATGCTTAAAGTAAATAAGTTCTTGTGCAGCTAGCACTATTGGATTCATTCAATTGCCTGAACAAAGCTATTGTTTAGAGGTTTACAACAAGCCTTTTCTCTGTTTCCTTAAAAGAATCTTTCTTGTTCCTGTGCTTGGCATGCTTAGTATAGTAAGCCTTTCTACAATTTTCAAATGCTAAAGATAATTTTCCCCCACAGAAGAAATGAAGGGAGACTATGTCACTATGGGGCCGGAAGCCGCCATCCAGACCACAGTTAACAATGGTACAGGTAAGATATCTTTACCATACTAAGACCGGGTCTGTCCTGTGTCATATGGATTTATTGAATGAGGGAAAGAAACACTGACCCGTGTTTTTATATCTCCATGACTTAACAAGTACGTCAGACATCACATGTCTCTAGTTTTGCTCCAAATCCAAATTTTCTACATTTTGGTACTTAATAAGCAAATATGTCTTTCATTCTTATAGCCTAATTTTGCCTCTGAAGCTCAAGAATGTTGAACTGCATAAGTGTATCTTTTTATAGCATGAACTTATTGGATTTCTAGTAGTAATTTTTACTTTAAAAGACTACAAGAACAGTCTTTAGATTAGGATTTGGTATGCCTCTTCCAGCCCTCACCTGACTTCAGTCATTGAACATTCAAATGATGTGTTGCACTGTAGATTGTAAAACGTTTTTTTCAGAAAACCGAATTTCCATGAACATTCCATGCAAAAATTAATCATCTACATTATTTTTAATTCTTTCTTCAGTTTTAGTTCTCTGCATCTGTTAGCTCCTCTCAGCAATATTTTCTGGGTAAATGTTTTAGGAGAAGTTGATGCTTTTATTTATTTTTAATAAAATGAAAAAAAAATTACAGTGGGAAAGCATTAAGCAATGTTTGTTTTACTCTACCACTGCTACAGAATAGAGGTTAAGGACGATTGTCACATTCCATCTTCCCCCAAAATTAAATGGCAACTTCTCTCACATCCCCATGTCCCCCACAGAAATTTACACTGACTCACTATGTTTTTCTCTTTGTCTGGATGAGACTAATTATTTTCAGTGTTTCAAGCAGTCCTCCACATTATTACAAATATCAGCATAGTGCCCAGTATAAAATTATCTTTTAAAGTGAAAACAAAAAAAAATTCAAATAAGTATTTCCACTCTACTCACCAATAAAAACAAGCTGGCTGTTTTATGAAGTTTCAGAAATGTAAATAATTAAGATGATATTCATATTTCCCTTATGTTGATACACATCATAATAAACTGCTCACGCTGTGCTTCTATTTAAATGCCCTCATTAATAACTTAAAAGGCATTAATTCACATTCTTGGATATAAGAGAAAGAATGAAAAACTATTGTTATTTTTTATTCATTTGAATAATATTAATTTAAGGTACAAAATGAAACCATACATTATGTCCTCATATAAGAAGTATAGAATTATAATTAACTTCTAACTGTAGATGTGGCAATAACTGGATCATGACCTTGGACAAGTCGTTCACCCTCTTCGGAACTCAGTTTCCACACTTTTCACATGAATACATTGAGCCAGTTGCTTGCTAGGAATACTTCTAGTTTAAATATTCTGTGTCACTTGGGGTACTCTCACCATGTGAAAATGAAAATAAGATCAAATAATTTGTATAAAATATAGTAATAAAAAGATACTGTGAATTAAATAATTTCTCTAACGTCCTAACTCATGAAGTTAGAAATGATCTTGTGTTTCTTTTAAATAAAAATGTAAAATTTCAGCTAAGCTTCTAGCGTAAATAAAAACTGATTTTTACTACCATAATAGGCATTTAAATGTCACAAAAGAGGATTTATTCCACAAAATGAGCATTTACTAGCTATTTTATATACATAAAGTCTATAGTAAGGTTAATAAAAATTGTTTCTATCCAAAGGTTTAAAATCAATCTTGAACATCTTTTCTTCAGGCTTTAACATCTCTTTTTCTCCAAATACTCTTCCATGTGTGGTTAGTCAATAAATAAATCAATAAGTATTTGGTGAGTGTCTCCAATATATTTGCTCTTGGGTGCATACGTGGGGATAGGTGGACCAGGAAGATTAAGACATGGTTTTTATTTAATTTAGATGAGCCCAATACACATGAAAAAGTTATGAAAACATGTGATAAATATGCAAAAAATTGTAGGAATAACAATCATTTGAACTTCAGAAATGAGAAAGCTCTTGTTGGGTAGGTATTCCTGTGAGGTTTATAAAGGTGGTAGAATTTGAACCTGGTACATTTTCAATAGTTAAGAAGGAATGGGGAAGTCCAGCAGAAAGGGATACATGAACCAACAAGGGGAAGAAGGTATCTACTCAGAAGATAGTGAAAAGATTTGATTAAATCAAGAAGTCCTAAAGGAAACTTATGGGGAAATAAAGCTGGATATTTAAGATAAAGTCAGGTGTTGAAGAATATAAAACACCTGAAAAAGCAAAAAACAATTTTTTTAATCATATTCTTCTACTCTGATGTCTGTGGGAAAAGCTAGGCTCTAGAAAGCAACTGGAAGTCTTTATAGCTACTCAGATGGGAAGTGATAAGAATCTTGTCCTGGGTGGTGACAGAGGAGAAATTAGCAATGTGACTACTTAACAGAGTCTGGATGATGGAGGTAAAGTAGCTACAACCTTACACATTTACATGTTTAAAATATAATGATTATTGGTATTTCTAGATACATAGAAAAATTCAATTTTAAAAAGGCCTTGAACTGCCTTTGAGACATAATGAATTTCATAGAAAAGTTTTGTGAATCTTGAGGAATTAAACCCCCCTAAGTAAGAACATAAGATAGAAATTTGAGAGTCATACACATATATTCAGATAGTATTTAACATCATAGGGCTATGAAATGTTAAGACTCAAAGGATATTTATTCAAACAAATATTTGAGCCCAGGACTCCTGATGAATGGTAGAAATATCAAATTCATTCAAAGATAAAAGGATTGTGAGAAGAGAGGGAAAATGTAAATGTTTAGAAGCAAAAAGAACTCCACAAAAGTAAAAATGGTCAATTCAATTAATAGCTTCAAATAACTTGAAAGAAAACTAAGTGAATACGATAGACTTGGTAATTAGGAATTCATTGGTGACCCTTAATTTATTACCCCACTTTTTAGAGAATACATATCTCTTTTCAGCCGTAAGCTTACTGCTTCTTGTCCCTTGCATTTGTTTGAATGATAAATACAAGTGGGATTTAAGTAATACATCTTTTCTGGTAAAAATTACTTTTTAATGGGCCATCTTGTTCTTTGCTGTTAGGTCTTTCTCACCAATATCCAGCTACTGTCTGGCTTTCTTTGGCCATCCCAAGGTGGAATCATGTCTTCCTCCAATGAACCTATAAGGTTTTGATCACTCTAATACCATAGTTCCTAGGATAGCTGAGTCAAAACGGGAATAAGAGACAAACAGCATTTGGACTTCCTTTACATATTTTTAGTTTGGAATATTTTGGACACCTGGTCTGACACTCTTTATTCCAGTCTCCCAAGCTAGAAAGCCTTAGGTTTGACTGTTCTTGAGCCTTCCCATCATCAATTGTGTAGTCAGTCCACATCCTTCCTGCAACCCTTTTGTTGGTGTCCACTTCCCTTCTTACAGTCCTTAAGTACGCTTAGGACCTATAGGAAATAAACTAATATTCCCAAGCCTCTCGTTCAATGCTATTTAATTCTTACCAGCCATGCTCAGTTTTAATCTCACTCAATTCCTTGACAATATCAAAAGAATCACATCAATACAAACCATTGAATCTCTGCCCGTGCTATTTCTTCAGACCCTAACCTCCTTCCCTCTACTCATCCAAATATTTCCCATCTTTCTACATTAAGAACTAGCTCACATTTCCTTATGTGGTCATCTTTAAGGAAATCCAGCCACATCAATCTCTCTTCCTTCTCTGAAATCCCACAGTCCTAATTTGCATACTATAAATATTTGCATGTATTCTGCTTTATGTTGTTTCTACCTATTTTACCTACTTAATTTCATGAAGAGGTTTCTTCAGCTGAACAGGGATGATAAATTTTTATACTATTTCCTTCTTAGCTTTGTTGAGGTTATTAAGTAGATAACATATACATTGACCAGAAACACTGGCTTTAAAAAAAGACTATTTAGTTTGACTCAGAGTGCCAAATACAGCAGTGAGTACACATGGTAGACTTCCTGACTTGTGAAAGCACGAATGAGCAAATATTTGGTGGGAAATAAGTGGACATTAACTTTTTAAAAAGCTACAATAGGTGAAAACATTATCTGCAGTGGGTATTGAGTTAGTATCTTTAGAGTGAAACCATGATTTAAGTTCCTGGAATCAAATTGTTAAAGGCAAAGAAAAACAGCCCAGTGCATCAATATTTTCTTCTTACAACAAAGTTAGATTGATAGTGCAGCAAAATTGATTTATGACAATGTAAAGCATTGAAACCACTGATTTATATTAGACTTCCTTCATTTCGTAATTTCACCGTTTTTTAAAGAAAGAAAATAATAGTGTTCTAAAGTATAAAGAACATCATTTTACAAAGAACCCAGTGTTGTACAGATATTAATAGAATTCAAATTCAGAATGAAATTACTGGGTAAAATTTTCAAGAGTGTGTGGAAAATCCCGTTTTATAAGAAGATTAGAGAAATGGAAAAACTTAGGAGCATTACAAACATGCATTTGCCTACACAACAGAGTAACAAGGCTCTGTCTTAGGTGCATGTGATCATCAGCATTAATGCAGTTCCACGTGCATCTCAAAACCCAAATGGGCCCCTGATGTTTTCCTCATTGGATGTGAGAAGTTTATATTTATTCTGACAGGCTAGTACTGTACTTATAAGAGGCTATTAATAACCACCTGCATCTTTGCCTCCTTTGCTAGGGGCAAGAGGTGCACCTTAAATGCTAAAATTGGGCAGCACCAATTTAAATCTCAGTTCTTAATCTTATACAACACAAGAAAATTCTTATTCAATAACCAACTATATAAACTCTAAGAATAGTCATTAAACATGCCTCTAACATTCTATTAGTAATGTATAAACTATTTTACATATGAGAGACAATCGTTTTAGAAAGCTCCAGATTCTAGAATCAGGTAGTTTGCATTTGAATTTTATCTCTACCAATTATTTATAGCATGAACTTGAGTTCATACAGTAATGGATAAGCCTTCATTTCTGTAACAGTAAAGTGGAAATATGATTCTGTATGTCCAAGGCCTCATTGCAGGTACTGAATGTTATGTTATTTTAAAAGTACCTAGTACAGTGTCTAATTAGTTTCACTGCTTACCCTATTGCTTTTCTTTTGCTGGTTTGTTTGCATCTTCATGTAAGACAAACTACTGTTATTCATCAAGAAATGAATGCATTGTAAACTGTGTCCCCCCTTCACACTGGGTGTTAATGGTTCTTCACTTAACTTCTCTGGGAAACAAAAATACAATATTTAACAGATTTATAATAAAAGACTCACCAATTTTGAGAGCTTTTGCCAATTAAGTTCCTTTGACTTTGCCAATTAAGTTCTAGAAAACTACACAGACAAGTTGTACAGATTCTTTTCACTGTTCTGGTGCTGAATGTGAAATTAAACTATAAAAGTTAAGAAGGAGTTATAAAGGCTACTAATAACCACCTGCATCTCTCTAATGAGTCTTTTGTCGCATCTCCTCTTTACTATCCTAAATTATAGAAGAGGAAATTTAGCAATATTTGTAATGTTTGTGTATAATGATGATGAAAACTGTCAAAGATTCTCTTAGTTGATAACTGGTTACTCTGAATAACAACCAGTAAACAAATGCTGAAACACTTGTCCCTGGTTAACAACCACTATGATACCACACTCATTATGTACAAATATTTTTCCTATCCTGAGGACTGAATCCAGGGCCAGAAT
>NW_022900941.1:25923830-25948376 GCF_012274545.1 Fukomys damarensis | reverse complement strand
ATTTTTCCTATCCTGAGGACTGAATCCAGGGCCAGAATATGAACTGAAGCTCAAGGAAGAAACTTTAAAGAAATAGAAGCTTTAATCCATGCCCTTAAGAAACATGAAATTTATTGTTTCCACAGGAAAAATTGATTAAAAATAAAATTTATAAGTAAATGCAATAATAGCTTGGTTCACAAATGCTTCTATTTGCAAATAATTTGGTTTGAAAGGGAAGCATTTGGCAAAATTTTGCTTCAATTCCCAAATTTCCTTTTCCCGGTGAGGAACTTGATGGCAGCCATGTTCCCCAGAATTATTAAGTTGGAGAACTGAGGAACCACTGTAATTATAACATCATTAGCTACTTAAATGAATCGTCATTTGAGATCCTACTAAGTGCGAGACATTTTGTTAAGCATCACGAAAGATACGGTGAGCAACGCAACGAGTAGCCACTGTCATTAAGGATTTCCATTCAATTGAGTAAAACAGTGGTGCATGGATAAGAAATGGTGCAAAGTGGTTAATACGGTATTAGGACATAAGTGCTCAGTCTTGGCTAACTATCATCATTACTATTATGGATTATAATAATGTGAGTGTGGAGTTAGATATTTTATTTGAACTACAATAAGCTATGTACGTTCAAATGCACATTATTTAATATTGTTTAGGGTCTCTGACAGATCTTGGATCAAATACTCTTTCGGAGATAGGATGGACAATCAAGAGATGCCTTCAGGAGAGTACAAATTTCAGGGAAAGTTTCCTGGAGAAAAAGCCTTTCTCAACATATTTCTGTGCAAAAGAGAGAAAAGGAGACAGACAGAAAAATGAAAGGAGATTGGATGAAAGGTGGAGAAGGCTATTGGAAGAGTTGTGAGAGAATTAAGTTTAGATGGTAGCCATAGGAGTAGACAAGAATATGTCCCTCGTGTGTGTGTGTGTGTGTGTGTGTCTGTTCTTTATTTTTAGCAGTGATATAGAAGAAAAGGGAATGATGGTACAGAGAATGTGGTACAGTTTCAGGTTGTCTAAGGAATTTATACCCTTTCTAGTAGGTAGGAAAAAGAGATCACCAGTGAGCCACAAAGGAGTAGGAATAGGACAGGATCTTGAGAAGCAGAAATGTAGAGTAAGTGCTATGACAGTGTATGGAGATTCAATCATGATCAAGAAAGAAAGCAGTCTGAAATTAGATCACACAATTATTTAAATTTCTTGATATATTTGATACTCTGAGAATCCAGAATTTAGACGAGGTCTTAGTTTAGTAAAGCGAGAATTATAGGAAACTAAGGAGAGAAGTGGAAACAATTTCAAGTTCCAAGGTGAACTGAGGCGAGTATATAAGGCGAGTACAAAGTTCTTAGTTCAGATTCTGTCATATGAAATTGTCCTATGTTTAGCACAGTACTGAGGTGTTGCTCTCCATGTTGTTGAACTAGAGAAAGTTAAGGCACCATGAAGGCAGGATTCTGCATGAGCTAGCTTTTCAGGATGAAGTTTACCAGATGACCATTATGTCTGCTTTGAGGAAATACAGTCATGGGCAAGCATCATTTTCTTTGAGCTGTATCAGCGGAGTCCACAACCTATAGTGAAAATGGATAACTTTACAGTTCAAAACATTATAGTTACAGAATGGAGGCTCTTATGAATACAGAGATTTCAGTTTGCTTTTCTCCAGAGCGTTGATGGTTGAAAAACAGATTGTTAGCCGAATTAATGAAAAAAATCAACGACAAGTGATGAATTGACATAGCAGGTAACACTGGTCTGAAATGGTCGGGTGTGTTGAAGAACGTGTTCACCTGTACTCTTTGCCTTGTGTGTTAAGACAGATAAAGTAGGAAGACTTCTGTGGGAAAGGGCTGTGAGAGATGGGATATTATCAGGAGATGACACAGTTTCCTTTATTGTGAACAAGTGGAATGCATGTGGGAGGGTGTCATTAAGCATGTGAGGGCAGAAATAATGAGTATATGAAATGGGAAAGCTTGAAACATTTTTTATTTACTATGACCACAAAGTACATAATGAAATAATAGCTAATACTAACTCACTTTCACAAGATGCTTTGAAGAAAGTTATTTTTTATTTTGTAACTTTAAAAACTTGATTAAAAATAAGAACTACCTGGGGGTTGGGGATATAGCTCAGTGGTGCTTCACCTGCCTGCCAAGTGCAAGATCCTGAGTTAGACCCTTGCTACTGGAAAAGAAGACAAGAACTACCTAATTTAGGGAAATACAATTCTTAAATTTAGATGGAAGTTTTAAATAAGCTTCTTGAAGCACAGAATCTAAAGAATTTTTATGATTTTTTTTTGCCCCAATAGACCCAAACTGGATAGCCTAGTAAAAAATAAAACTAAAAAATGAAAGAAATATGTAGAATTCAGAAGAGTAGGGACATGAAAAAAGAAATGAAAAGTTTAAAATTATATATACATCTATATATATATATATAGAGAGAGAGAGAGAGGGAGGGAGGGAGGGAGAGAGGGAGGGAGGGAGAGAGATTGAACTGCACATTTTAATTGGCTTTCCTCCTACTAATTTATGGTGTAACAATATTGTTATTTAGAATTACTTATAATGTCACTGTGATCTTTTCCGCATATAGAGCCTGTTCAAAGGATATTGAATCAGGCCTGTCTCTGTCTCTCCCTCTTTCCTTCTCTCTCTCTCACGCACACACACATTTTCCTTCTTCTTTTGAGTCTTTGTGTTACAGTGGAAAGAGCAATGGATTTAATAGTTCAGCTGTATGAATTCTGCATCCCGCTTTTCCAGGAATTAGTTGTGTAACTTTGTATGAACCCATTAACCTTACTACACCTTGGTGGTATCAGCTGTTAAATGAGGAAATTGGATAGAAAGTTTGGAGTGTACTCCTTCTCTTAATAAAACTGTACTGGAAAGCATGAACAAAGAAAACAAAAGCTGGTCACCTAGTGGGTACGGAATGGATGGTGCCTGGGGACTGCCTCACACTATTCTACCAGAGACAGCTTCTTTGGTGTGCAACCTGAGCAAACATACAGGGGCCCCTTTGGTTGCTCTGCTGCTACTGTCTTGACATTCTTAACAGCTTCTGAATGAAGGCCTTGAATTTTCATTTTGCCCTTGGTCCTACCACTTACATAGTAAATCCCAATTATACATAACAAAATGTGTTAGAATAATAGCAGAGCATAAGCCAGGTGAGAAGGAGGCTTCACTACTTGAAATACCAGGTAGAAACATCAGTTGGGCCCAGATTGGCAGGATCTTGTCTAGTTTTTCTCCTGAGCAATGGGATTCCAAGTAAAGGTCTAGATCCAGACTGAGCAAGAAAGATAGGAATGCAAGGCATAACTCCTCTGACTTGGTAATATTAGTGAAAGTGCTAGCAGGCTGGCAAGCCAGCAAGCCTATGTGAGCACAACTCTGATGCATTCTGTCCTTACCCTTGAAGAAAGTTGGGGGAAGAATAAGAAAAAGTTTTTGCACCTCTATTATCCTCTAGGTTTGATAACTTCTAATCCTTTTTATTTGTGTTATGTAACTAAAAAATTTATAGTAACTAGCTTTGTTGCATGAGCTGGAATCATACATATTTGATTATTAGGTATTTATCAATAAGAGTTGAGTGGAAGTGTAGTGTTAATCAATTGTACAAGATCAGATAATTCAATTAGTACATAAATGCTTAACTAGGAGGGAGTCATAGACTTTGAAAGAATGTTGTTTTCTCCTTGTTTTTATCTGTCTCATGTTTGTAGGTTACAAGGATTTTGTCCTTCAGTCAGATACCTGCCAAGGAAATTACCAATTTTAACTTTTTAAAGCAAATTTCACACATTGAGCTTTTACAAATAAAGGAGAGAAAGAAGAGAAAAGCAGAAGCAGCAGTTGACAGGGTAGACAGGAACTGGTCGTGTTCAGACCATAATCAGTGTACACCAAGAAGAGCCTGTTCACTTCCTGGCTAATGAATGCTGTGGTTTTATTAGCTTTGTTTGTGATTAAGAGCAGCTATCTCCACTTCGCAGCAAGAGTTCCCACAAGAAATAACAAATAGCCCAAGTTTCTTGAGTACCTCCTTCATTCATTTGACAAATATTTAAGGAGCACTGTTTTCCTTGTGTTGTTGCTTTGTACTTCCAAAACATTTTTTGTAATCTTTGTATATCATAGTTTCTCCATCAGAAACTTATATTGCTTTGAGTCTTTAATCGAGAAGAATACAGATTAAACTATCTGTGATTAGTGAATAAAAAGTAAATTAATTACAATGAACTAATTGAAATTATGGAATTCTGGGACTTGAAGACTATCCTAGAAAGCACACAGTGGCTCATTTTCTAGATGAGGAATCTGAAATTCAAAAGCGTAAAATAACCGCGTCAAAATAAAATAACTGAGCCTGGAACCCAGTCCAGTCCAATCATTAAACTATTGAGCAGTTGCCATGTCCCAGGAAATGGGCTAAGTCCAGATCATACAAGGCTAAGTAAGACACAGTCTGTGCCTCTGTGAGGTCACAAGCACATATAGGAAAGCTTACTGTGTGATGCAGTAAGGTCAACAATTGAGATTCACAGATAGTATTCAGTAAGTAGAGAAGACGGTGTGGGCTTCAGTTGAGATAAGAAAGTTATTTGCCATAGAAATTATTCCACACTCTTCCTCAAAAGCATGTTAGTTGTCATATTTAGCCACATGAGGTAAAAGTTTATATTCCTAGAGTAGTGATACTTAAACTGGTAAAATTCTTAATTTCCTGAAAGGCTTGTTAGGCAGGCACAGTTATATGAAGAACTTTTTTTTTGGCAGGGGTACTGGGAATTGAACTCAGGACCGCTTGTTAAAATACATACTGCTGATGAGAAAAGGAAAAAATTGAAACAAACTCTTTGTAAATAGGAGAGGGTAGAGGAAATGAAGGGAAGGCAGGAGTATGGGGAAAAAATGAGAACCAAGACCTGTCATGAAAAGGTACAAGATCCCAATGATGAGTGTAACTATACCGTATATTTAAAAAGTACCAATAAACTCAATAAAAAAGAAAAAACACATATTACCGACTAGAATGAACCCCAAGAATCTGCATTTTGAACAAGTTCTCAGGTCATTTTAATGCTTCTGTCTGAGGACCACATTTTGAGCATCACCAAATGTCCTAGATCAAGCTACTTACTGTTGTGTGTTTCTCTACAAAAAGCACACAAAGAGTAGTGAAATGCTGGACAAAATCACCTTACTTCATAAACTCCTCTAAAATAAAATAAAATCATGAGTGTCTTCTTTGGTAATATACCAATTCCAAAAAAATTGTATTATACAGGAAGGGAAAGATGAGTGCATATTGTTTAACTTGAATTATTTTTTTTAACTCCTGGCTGTATCTTTCTGTACTGATATATAGCAATCACAATTATCTAAGAGTTAGTAGTCACTAACTCTTGATGTTCACAATCCATTACTTTAAAATTAGACTTTGGTCCTGACTAGGCTGCTTCCTGCTGCCGAAAGAGATACTTGATCCTACAGATGACTACGAGTCCTGCCCCTATTCATTCTTCACCTCTCTTTCCTAAACCCCTGTAAGTGTGAACTCTCACTGGTATGTGAACGGGGTTTCCCATAGAAAGCCCTGTCAGAGGAAGGGTGGAGAGACTGAGAAACTGCACTCATTCCCTGCATGGGAAGAGAACTTTTTGGTTGCCTTGGACAATGCTGACTTGGCTTTACGCATGCCTGTGTACCAGTTGGAGGCTCTGCAAGACTGCCCCTGTAGCTGTGTGATGAGCAGATTAGCCGTCTCCCTCATGGGTGTTTTTAGATATCTAGTGCCAATATGTATCTGGGAAGCTTTCTGCAAAAATGTACCCTTGCATTTTTAATAATGAAACATATACATTCATTAGTGAATGTTAAGCAAAGTACCCATGAAAATTTATATAGCTCAACAAGTGCTGAGTATGTGCTTCTTTAAACTAAAAATTTCAATACAAATTACAAAAGTAAAAATAATTTTGTGTCTTTTTTTCATCTACAATGTTTATAAACAGCCTTGTTTTCAAATAGATGAGGAATACTGTTACCTAACCGAATGATACCTTGACAGGTGAATAAAAACTAGATTATATAATAAATACATAATTTCTGTATTGCACTAAGGAAGTATAGTATTATATATGTGTATGTGATTATGTGATCCCTTCTTATACCAGTATAAATTTGTATATTTGTATATTTCAGAATTATAATTTTTTATGTCTCCAAATATGAGAATCACAGAAATATGCAAAGGAAAATTACCATTCAATCTCAGGTCCTTATCCCAAGTGCACTCTCTGGCACTAGTAGGTATTCAATGAATAATCATAAAATGAAGATTTGGATGAATGAATCTACTCAGTTTTTTAACAAACTGAGTTCTATGGACCCTCTAAGATATTTTCTTTTCCAAAAGAATTATATATTCATTTTGAAGTTTATTAAAATAGATTAACAAAAAATTTCCAAATTTATTTTTAAATTTGTGATCATTAAAAACATACAAGATACTAAACCATAAGACTAGAGTACCTACCTCTTATATTAATAAATATTATTACAAATAAATAAAATAAATGCCAAAGGAGAATAGAAAAGGACAAAGAATGAGTATCAGTGCCACATTATACTTAAACCTGTAAACACTAAGTAAAATCTATTGGTAAGTAACTTTAAGAGTATCCTAAACCAGGCCTGGTGTCACACACCTGTAGTCCCAGAACTCTGGGAGGCTGAGGCAAGAGGATTACAAGTTTGAGCCCAGTCTGGGTAATATACCAACTTGGAAAATACTGTCTCAAAAAATAAAAAGAAAAGTCCAGGGATATTTCTTAGTGGTAGAGTACCCCTAGTTTCCATTCACATTACCAAAAGAAAAAAGTGTCAGAAAACAATGCAATTATGGGAACCAATGTTTTTTTTTTTTTTACTTAGAGTTCTATTAACTTCGCTTATTTTTAAAGTATCACTACATATGTAAGACACCCAGCAATTTATGAAAGTGTCATTAATAAGCAATATGTAAGAGTGACTCACATATTTCCAAGAAAACTGAGACTTTCATTACTTGAAGTGATCTAAAAATTTCCCTAAGAATATTAAAATACATATGGCCATGAAGAAAGATTTTTAATCAATGACTTTTTTTATAGAGAAGTTTAGCTAACCTTAGGGAAGGTTGAGATATTTGCAAGACATTAGGGTAAATTTTAGGACTAAATGCAAAATCTCTGGAGAAAGCATGGGAAGAAATAACTTGAGATTTCTCATGGATTTTTGTTATGGTTGGTGATAAATACCATGCAAATACCCTTTGTTGGTGTGTTTTGGCAGTTTTTCCAAGGAGACCAGGGAGTGAAGAGGATTACAAAAAGAACGAAAATGAGATTGATTTTGTACTAGAAAAATGCAGTGGGGAATTCAATAACTTTCTAGCAAGTGTTGTGCCTCATTCCTGTGTCCACTACATAGTATTACAAAATCTTTGTAAAAGCAATACAAACTTCCAAACACAAGCTAAACTTCACTCTGCCCAACAGTTTTGAGAGTAATCAGTTTAATCTCATCATTTGTTCTAGTACTGTAACATGGTGATTTTGGTTTTCAGAGACTGAAACATTATGTAGCTTAAAGTAGAAAAGGAAGTTTCTTGGCTCACAGAATCTAAGTAGGGTTGACAACAGAGTCTTTGGAAGGTGCAGTTCAGCCTCAAGAATAAATAGAACCAGAAATAGATTGTCAGGATATGCCCTCCTGTCTGCTGCCTGCTTTATTCTCTCTCCATTAAGCTTTCTTTTCTAGATGGAAAATATCAGTTCCTTCATTCTGTACCTTACAGCTACCATCACCTGGAGGCATGATGGGAGTGGTGGTGGAGATGCACCGCTACTCTTTTTTGGAACAAAGTCCTAAAGCCATAGGAAAGGATTCATTAAATGTAATTGGCTCCATTGGCCACCCCTGGACTAATCATTGGTTTGGACTGGAGAATACAGGACTAATATTGGCTCACTTCACGTACAGATAATCGACTGTAACTAGGGGAGTGGGAACATGTATAACTCATCAGCTCCCTTGGGTAACAGGGCTTAGCAACAGGGAAATGGTGAGCTGTTCTGAGACAAGAGCTGTTATAGTGCTAGACAGAGAAAGCATGTTATGAGTATCCATGGTAAAGAGAACCCAGAGAAATACTATGTTATATTCATGGTGGTTATATCTCACTGATGGAAAGTTCAACTCTAAATCACTCAACTGATTCTAGAAGTACAAGATATATAACCAATAGCATATCTGTACCACAAGATGAAAAAATCTAATAAAGTAAATAGATGTATAATTGAGGGCATCGTCTTCCTGAAACTCTTTTTGAGCCCTTTCCAACTCCTGCAAGTTTTTATGATCACCATCACACAATGTATCACATTGTTCTACAAGTCTCTGAATTGACAGTGACTCAAGAGCCTAAATCCCTAGCTCAACTGTAGATATCATATTTTTGTATGTATGTATGTATGTATCTATGTACTGGGGATTGAAAGCAGGGACTTCTCACTGAGCTACACCCCTAGCCCAGTTTTTCCTTTGTTGAGGCAAAATCTTTTGAAGTTGCTGCTATATTGCCTAGGCTGGGCTCAAAATTACTATCCTCCTGCCTCAGCCTCCCAGAATGGTAGAATTACAGGCATGTGCCACCGCAGCCAGCTATTGCTGTTTTATATTATACTTTCTTTTACTAAAAGATTTTTACACCAAGTTCACTGCTGAAGATATAATTTGTTCCACATTTATTCCATAAATGATTTTTTGAAAGCTTACTGATTTCTAAGCTATACACTTAGCACTCAGGATACTAAGATGATCAGAGAGGATCCTTTAAAAAAGCACGTGGTTTGATGTCTTTTGTCCTCATTACATTTGACATAGAAATCTACCATGGCCAAATTTGATCTATCAATTCAATTGCCTGTATAAACACCAGAAGTGTATCTAGATGCAGTTTAGTTTGCCTATCCAGAAAAATCAGAATTTTCTTTCCTTTTAAGCCCAAAGGCTATTAATGCAAATCCAATTGAATTTGCATTTGATTACATTTCTGATGGAAACATTCATATGCAAATGAAAATTCATGCAAAGATAGCCAGATAATTCAAATAGTTGCTGAAATATCAAGATAAAATTAGGATATTAAATGTACATCCATCCATGTTTACTAGGTTACACCAAGGTCATCAAGTGAAACAATGTTCTTAAAAAACTTAGATAAATCATGTCTTACACATTTGACTACATTCTAGTAGGTATGAAATCAGAAAGAAACTACAGCATAACTGTCCACTCTTGTAGCACTGAAAAAAGAAGCAGTCATTGGTAAAATCAGACCAGTCATTCAAAAGATGTTGCTCTTGAATGCATCGTTTTGTTCTCTTTTATATTTTCTTGTCACTGAAAGCAAAAGGTGATTTTTGGTGGATTTGAAGCTATTTTGATGATCCAAAACAATGCACAAATAGTTGGCAGTTCCTGTGTACTCCCTGAGGACTCAGTGAAGCAAGTTAAATGACATCATTACAATCACCGCCAATCAGCACCCTTTGGAAAGCATCCGTAGCATTGTGAATATAGCAGCAGAAATGAGATCTTAACTAATGTTCCCATTCTTCTATTAAATCCAGCTAAGAAAAGATTGAAGCAAAAATTCAAGGTATAAACTTTTAATCCACTATTCACATTCCAAATCTATTTTTGAGAAAAATGTGGTCTTAAAATCAGTCTGCTCTTCTTGTTAAACTTCACAGAAGTTGGAGTACCAGAAAAGAATGGTTTGAGATTCCTGCCTTGAGGATTTTTAGTATTTAGTTTCATAGTCGACAAAGTACAGTTCTCCCCATTTTAAAATAATCAATTTCATGTATTTGTCCACAGTTTCAAGTTTTCTCAGAATTCCAGTCTTTCCTGCCCTGGTGAATGTCACCAACCACCCTTCAAATTGGAAATTTTAAACGGGGGGGGGGTATCCTAGCATCTCTCCCCTTGGCAAACCTGATCCTTCCTCAAGTCTTGAAGATTGTCCTTCTCAAATACTTCTCCACACAGCCACTTCTTTTCATCTCCATCAACTAATTCTTTAACACTTATATTTTGCCTGATTTAGAGCAAAAGTATCCTTACTGGTTTCCCAGAATCTACTTTTCTCTCTCTGTCCAATCCCTATTGGGTAAATGTGCAAGACTGTTCTCAGAATTATCATTTAAAAATATTAATAGTCATCATTTCATCCAACCTCCTCCTTATTTAAAACCCTTCAGTGGCTTCCTGCTTGTCTACCAAGAAAATCTAAATCCTATGCCGGCCTATTGCTGCTGCGTGGACTGGGTCCTACTTGCCTTTCCACCTTTCCATCCTGCTGTCCCACTTTTACTCTGGCACTGCAGCGCTCCCCTTTTGCATGATGAAATGACCGTGCTTCTTCCCAGTCATCACAACATTGCGCATGCTCCATTTGCTGGCTTCTGGTGTGAATTAACTTCATGCATCTTGCATCGAAGACTTCTTGAGGTTCTGGATCCTATTTTTCTGTCACTTCTTTTTATACTAGTACCCAAGTCTTTCATAATACCTAGGGCAGGTTACTAGTAATCATGTGTTTAATTTTGAGATAATATCGTTTGTATTGATCTTGCTCACGACTTCCTGAAGGATGAAACCTGATGTTTACCTATCAGAGCAAGACATGGTACCTATCACATATGAGACATTAAGCATGAATGGGATGGTCTAATGTCTATTCTTTTCATTTGAAATCCGCAAGTTTTTAATCATGGAAGCCAGATAAATAAATAAATAGACTTGCTTGCTTGAACATCATCCTGTCACAACTTGCCAAGGAAAATTAATATGATGAATACTGTAATATTATTTGTGGCAGGGAAAGTAAGGTGAAGAATCTAGTGGAACCAAGGTTAACCACTCTCAAAAACTACGATAGTAGGATTCCACCATTTGTTGTCCTAACACAGCACTTTTTCCACCTACCTATTATATGGAATAATGTAGCAACTACTGTTCCATCTGTCATATGCATACAATTTTTAACTTAAGATATTTAAGCCACAACTAATTATAGGAGCATACCTTGGGGTTTCAAATATGAAATGTCTTATGACACAAGTTGTTAAAATTGGTTTGTAAGTATTATTCATTTCATGGGATTAGAGACATAATTACAGAAGTTAAAATCATGTCAAAATCATGCGGCAGTATGGTTACTTCTTAACAACCTCTGTTACCTTATATTTCTATCAGCTTTTCCCTTATTTTGTTTTCAGCAGCCTTAATATTCTGAGCTAAAGATTGAAATTATAGGAAAAGATAAACTGCCACATTCTGTGATTTTTTTTAACAAAGTTATACTGTTATGTCTCTAGGAATATCTGTGCTTTCACATCTGTCTAAGACCATGTCATAGCTGTCTAGGATATT
The DNA here is from genome assembly GCF_012274545.1 of Fukomys damarensis. Taxonomy (NCBI): domain Eukaryota; kingdom Metazoa; phylum Chordata; class Mammalia; order Rodentia; family Bathyergidae; genus Fukomys; species Fukomys damarensis. Next base: position 25,936,860 of record NW_022900941.1, on the reverse strand, counting down.
TAGAGGGTGGAAAGCTAAAAGCTTATATTTAGCAACTGGATGGATGTGTAGTTAGAGTTTAGTGGACAATAAAAAAATTAAATATACTTTTCTTAAAAAGAAAAGAAAGTTTTAGATAGACCATTAAAATCACTTTGAACTTCTGTTATCTCATATTTATTGATGAGAATGTTTAGAATGTCTTGGAAAAAAAAAGATCTTAGATATTTTAATTTTGACCAAAAACATTTTAAATTTCCTTTAAATACTTTTTGTGAGTTATGTGGACTAATAAACTCAGAAGAAAAAAAAATAAAATGTGCCTATTTTCCTTAAGGCAAAGTATCTCCTTTTGCAGATATTATGAAAATAAGTATTTAATCCACAGTTGGTCATCTTCTACCTTCCTACAAATAGACCAGGGATTTGTAGTCTTATTGCAAATAAGCATTTGTTACTAACAATGATGTAGATAGTCTTGGGCTCTGAAGAAGAAGCCCCTGACAAGACATTTCTTTTCCTTTTATGATTTCAGTTAAGAATGCAAATTGCACATCGGACTTTGAGGAATACTTTGCCAAAAGAAAACTAGAAGAACGCGATGGCCACACAGTCAGCATTGAGGAGTACCTTCAGCGCAGTGACACAGCCATTATTTACCCAGAAGCCCCCGAGGAGCTGTCTCGCCTTGGCACGCCAGAGGCCAATGGGCAAGAAGAAAATGGTGAGGCCGTAATTCATTTTTAGCCACTACACTGACCTCTGCAGCTGTTACAATTACAAATGCACTACATGCCTGGGTGTTTACCTTAAAATTTGAAGAACAGCTGCTGAGGCATGGAATTTCATGAGCAAAGATTAGAACTGTAATTTTAGGGTATTGTGAATTTTTTGTCAGCAAATTTGTGTCATTTGTACATCCAATAAAGAACAAGAACAATTAGAGCCCATTTCTAAGAGATAAAAATATCTAAATGTATTCCTATCTTTCTGAAATATTTTACTTTTGAGGGAAAAGAAGTTTCAAAACACTGACCCTCACCATTTTGTTCTTTTCTACTGACACCTGAAAAACTCCTTCACATTACGTATTTCAGAGTGAAATGTGAGTAAAGGTTTCATTGCAACTATCAGTCACCTGACGAGAACTTCCTCATTTATCAGTTGTTAAAGTCCTCCCCCCAAAAGCTCAAGTAATTAATTAATTTTCAAGCACAGTATGAGCTGATTCCTACAAGTCTGTCCTGGGTGTGCAAGGGGACTGGTGTGCGAAAAGGCCTGTGCAATGATGGCACTCTGGTGGAGCAGATTGCAGTGATTCCTGTCATACCATCCCGGGCAGGCAGCCCATTAGCTGCCATTGATTTACTGACCTTTTGGCCCGCGTCTCTCCCTCTCGTCTCTCGGCTACAGACCTGCCACCTGGAACTCCAGATGCTTTTGCCCAACTGCTGACCTGCCCCTACTGCGACCGGGGCTACAAGCGCTTGACATCACTGAAGGAGCACATCAAGTACCGCCATGAGAAGAATGAGGAGAACTTTTCCTGCCCTCTTTGTAGCTACACGTTTGCCTACCGCACCCAGCTCGAGCGGCATATGGTGACGCACAAGCCAGGGACAGATCAGGTGGGGGGTTGGTTTTAAGTGATTTCTTTCTATAATAACCCCTTAGAGAAACGATATTGCTTTGATTGGCAATCATTATTAATTTTTCATGGCATTTTGAAGATGCAGATCTTTTAATGGTAATAGCTTTAATTGAGGTCTAAATGATTTTTTGATGGTCTCTTCTAATATGATTTAATAGTCTTATGTTCACGATCGAATGAGTGTGTTAATTTCTAATTTAGAAATTTTATTTGCACTTTAACTCGACTTTAGTTTCATTTTTATGTTTCACAAAAAGTGAATGAAATTGTAGCATTTTAATTATACATTATTAAACATCTCAGCTATTTTAATTCCATTTTTCACCTAGTTTTACATAGATTTTTTTAACATAGGATCTAAGTCATAGCTTTAAAAAAGTGCGTATTTCTTTCATTTGTCACGTAACACTTTGGACTACTTTATTTGTACAAGCTGATATGAGTTTATGAAATTTAATTATTGAAATTAAAAGTATATAATAAATTATGTATGTATAAATAAATTAAATTAATACTAAAACATTGAATGTGCTTTTTAAACAGTCCTGTCTTGATGTGGCTATTTGTAGCTAAATGTTAAAATTGCTATGCTTGTTTTGGCTTACTTGTCTTAAAAATAAGAACTCTGTCTTGAGTAGGTAAGTATACATAGCTTCTTAAATCCTTAAAAAGTTTGAGTAGGATTGATTCACAGCATCCTTTAAATGTTTCAGCAAAACTGCTCTTTCTAACCTCCTAGGAGAATCAACTCCGCAAATTGATATTATGATGTGTTCGGATGGTAACAGAAATGGTGTACCATAAGTCACGATAACTGGCCCTACAGATCTGGAATTGCTTTATACAAGCCTTGATCCCATATCTGTTTTAAAAATGATTAACCATGATATTCTATATAGAATTCTTTTTTTTTGTCCTTATAGGCTTTATTTTCCTTGAATAAGGAAAACAAGCATAAGCCAACACAAACAATAATGATACTGTATTATGGAATTTTACTATTTTAAGACAATAGCTCTTATAAATCATTTCATTTCTTTCTGATTGAGCTTGTCCCTTGAATGTTTTTCAAAGATCAGTTATTTTAAAAGTATGCTTGCATAGTTACACTTATGTAACAGTTTATCTCCCCCATGCTTCTATGTAAAAAAAAAAAAAAAATCTAGGAAGAAAAGAATGGGCCTAGATATTTATCTAGCATAACTGCTTTAAATTTCACAAGCAGAAGTGTGATTGTGTTGGCGCATTATGAATGGTAGCTTTGGTGTTGAAAAGTCCCCTCATTTGCTCATGGCATTTACAATTAGTAAATTAAAATGATTGTATCATATTAACAGTGGCACAACTAAAGTTTATAGTGGTCCTCTGAGGGCTGTGGGGGAGACAAAGCAGCTGTTGCTGTTTGTTTATGCAACTCAGCAACATATGAGCGCTGGTCCCTCAATGGCGCTCGGCGGGCTGGGCTCCGCTTGATCTTTGAAGGTTGCTGCTGTTTGAACAAACCTCCCTGTGTCCCATGTAACACCATCTGTCTCACTAGGAATGTGGGAAGATTCAGCACACCCTAGCAGTTGTCATACCGTTTCTGTGCTGTCTTTTTGCAAAAGGCTTTTGTGTCATTGCTGCCTGAAAAAGGCTGACCTCCTACCTTGAGCATCCAGAGTGGATGACTTTTTTTTTTCCAGAATTCTAAGTCACACTGCTTTTTTCACTTGTTCAAAAAGGTCAGCTGTGTTTGATTATATCTTTGCTGCTTTTAACTTGTCTTTTCAGCAAACTTTTTTTTCTCTTGGTCCCTACTACCTTGTACACTACTAAAAAGGAAAATGAAAAGTCGTTGAAGTCTTTCCTACTGGCCTGTGATAAAACTGCTCAAGCAGCTATAGCCCAAGATGTTGTCTCTTACATTTGATAATGAATCAAATCTGATAGGCAAAACCTCAGGAAAACAGAGTTTACATGTGCCACTAGCACAATGAATGGAATATTTAAACAAGCTAACCCTGTAACAAAATATTTGCAGTCAAGCTTTGTTTCTGAGTTTTTTTATGGAAGGGGGTGATTTTTTTTTAACAGATTGTTTCAGTATACGATACACTTTTATTCTGATACAGAAAAATTGATAAAATTTGTTTTATATATATATATATATTTTTTTAACACTATTTAGAATTTTCAGGAAGCTGTTTTTTCCTGGATAAAACAGTTGCATTTTAGCAGGGAATCTTCAGATTTTAGATCTTGCAGAAAACAAAGAAACACAAACATCTTTACAATTATACTTTCTCAGCTCCAAAGGGTCAAAGAAACATTTGGAAAAGAGACTGCAGAAATAATTGTAAAGCAAGTGTTGGATGCGTATGGGAAAGCACTTTTTTTTATTTCTTCCAATTTTATTGCTAACATTATCACTTTTATTGCAATTCTGAAAGACTAGGCAGATAAATAAGCATGCACTCAAACCTTTTGGCCTGTCTGGAAAAAAAAAAAAAAAAAGAGGCCTTTAAAAAATATTCGTAAAAATTTTCTTTGTTCCTCCTGCGCAAAACTGATGTCAATCTTTCTTTTATAGCACCAAATGCTAACCCAAGGAGCAGGTAATCGCAAGTTCAAATGCACGGAGTGTGGCAAGGCCTTCAAGTACAAACACCATCTGAAAGAGCACCTGAGAATTCACAGTGGTGAGTAGCACAGGGGCTGGTGCTCACATCTGCATTTTGTTTACTTAAAAGAGCTCTTAAAGATTGTTTAAAATTTACACAATCCTGTTTGTAGCTTTTTGGAACCACGCATTTATTTCATATGCTCTATGTGCCTTTCATGAGACTTACGGTGCTATAGCACTGCAGGACAGTAGCACTGTTTTATAAAAAGGAGTGCTTATCCTTTATAAAAACTGTAAAGCCTTTGATTTATTACCAGATCTAGAAATTGCTCTCAGTCCTTCTAGAACCCTTTCTCCAGATTAAATATTTTTGACATGAAGAAACTCAGATGGCAAATTTTGAAGGATATTCATTTTGATACCTAATCATAAAAAAAAAAGAATTTTGGATAAGAGCTTGATATAATAAATGTTTCTTGCTTCCTGAGAGCTGTGTATCACAGACCAGTATCCTACCACTGAGATTTCTTCTTTATAACCAGTGTGATAGCTCTGCCAAGCATTTTATTACCAAATTGGATGCTATTCAGAGAACTAGTTGGTTTGGTAGAATCAATGGAATCTCCACAGAGTTGATTAAAACCATGGCTACACTTCCCTTTAAATACTGTGACATCTTTATTGTGCTATTGACCACACATTAATCTGACACTCTGTTTAAATAGGAGGCTGCCGATGGCAAAACAAGATTTGGGATCTTAGCTGAAAAAAACATAGATAGTCTTCACCCACCACTGCTAACATCTTGAATTATGTCCTCCCAGGGTAGATAAAGCTCACTAACAGCTACAGCCGCATAATTCTAATCTAAGCACCTAGAGTGTAGAGGTAACCCAATTGTGTTCCTTTCATTTGCTTTCATAGATCCTTGTCTGGTAGACATCTTCAATTGTTACCCAATCAAAGAAATGTAATGTTAATTTTTATGATCTTTTTAGGTGAAAAACCTTATGAGTGCCCAAACTGCAAGAAACGCTTCTCCCATTCTGGTTCCTACAGTTCGCACATCAGCAGCAAGAAATGTATTGGTTTAATCTCAGTAAATGGCCGAATGAGAAACAATATCAAGACGGGTTCCTCCCCTAATTCTGTTTCTTCTTCTCCTACTAATTCAGCCATTACTCAGTTAAGAAACAAGTTGGAGAATGGAAAACCACTTAGTATGTCTGAACAAACAGGCTTACTTAAAATTAAAACAGAACCACTAGACTTCAATGACTACAAAGTTCTTATGGCCACACATGGATTTAGTGGCACTAGTCCCTTTATGAATGGTGGGCTTGGAGCCACCAGTCCCTTAGGAGTTCATCCATCTGCTCAGAGTCCAATGCAGCACTTAGGTGTAGGGATGGAAGCCCCTTTACTTGGATTTCCCACAATGAATAGTAATTTAAGTGAGGTACAAAAGGTTCTACAGATTGTGGACAATACGGTTTCCAGGCAAAAAATGGACTGCAAAGCTGAAGAAATTTCAAAGTTGAAAGGTTATCACATGAAAGATCCATGTTCTCAACCTGAGGAACAAGGAGTTACTTCTCCTAATATTCCACCAGTCGGTCTTCCAGTCGTGAGTCATAACGGTGCCACTAAAAGTATTATTGACTATACATTAGAAAAAGTCAATGAAGCCAAAGCTTGCCTCCAGAGCTTAACTACTGACTCAAGGAGACAGATCAGTAATATAAAGAAAGAGAAGCTACGTACTTTGATGGATTTGGTCACGGATGATAAAATGATTGAGAACCACAACATATCCACACCATTTTCATGCCAGTTCTGTAAAGAAAGCTTTCCTGGCCCCATTCCCTTGCATCAGCATGAACGTTACCTTTGTAAGATGAATGAAGAGATCAAGGCAGTTCTGCAACCTCATGAAAACATAGTCCCCAACAAAGCTGGAGTTTTTGTGGATAATAAAGCCCTCCTCTTGTCATCTGTACTTTCTGAGAAAGGACTGACAAGCCCCATCAACCCATACAAGGACCACATGTCTGTACTCAAAGCATACTATGCTATGAACATGGAGCCCAATTCTGATGAACTGCTGAAAATTTCCATTGCTGTGGGCCTTCCTCAGGAATTTGTGAAGGAATGGTTTGAGCAACGAAAAGTCTACCAGTATTCAAATTCCAGGTCACCATCACTGGAAAGGAACCCCAAGCCGTTAGCTCCCAATAGTAATCCTCCCACAAAAGACTCTTTATTACCTAGGTCTCCTGTAAAACCTATGGACTCCATAACATCACCATCTATAGCAGAACTCCACAACAGTGTTACAAATTGTGATCCTCCTCTCAGGCTAACAAAATCTTCCCATTTTACCAATATTAAACAGGTTGAAAAATTGGACCACTCAAGGAGTAACACTCCTTCTCCCTTAAATCTTTCCTCCACATCTTCTAAAAACTCCCACAGTAGTTCATACACTCCAAACAGCTTCTCCTCGGAGGAGCTCCAGGCTGAGCCTTTGGACTTGTCATTACCAAAACAAATGAAAGAACCCAAAAGTATTATAGCCACAAAGAGCAAAACAAAAGCTAGTAGCATAAACTTAGACCATAACAGTGTTTCTTCGTCATCTGAAAACTCAGACGAGCCTCTGAACTTGACTTTTATCAAGAAAGAGTTTTCAAATTCAAATAATCTGGACAACAAAAGCACTAACCCAGTGTTCGGCATGAACCCATTTAGTGCCAAACCGTTGTACACAGCTCTTCCACCACAAAGCGCATTTCCCCCTGCCACTTTCATGCCACCAGTCCAGACCAGTATCCCGGGGCTACGACCATACCCAGGACTGGACCAGATGAGCTTCCTACCACATATGGCCTATACCTACCCAACTGGAGCAGCTACCTTTGCTGATATGCAGCAAAGGAGAAAGTACCAGCGGAAACAAGGATTTCAGGTAACAAGACATGTCTGTTTGCTCTAAAGAGAGGAGATAGAAACTACATACTTGGGCTGGGGATTTAGCTCAGAGGTGAAACACTAGTGTGAGGTCGTGAGTTCCATACTCCTGTATCAGATACACACACACACACACACACACACACACACAGACACGCACACACACACACAGATCATGTTCCTGTAACAATAAACTCAGTGATAAATATCAGTAGAAATACAAGAGGTTTTCTAATGTGAACCACAGATCTGTAAGTGGGCTAGGAAAATGAATACATGAAAACACTGAAACACTGTATCTTGTAAAAATATTTGTTTTAAAAAAACATGAAGAAATGAATACTTGCCACCTTTTAGAATTGTACATTGGTAGCAATAGTTGATAGGACTTCACTAGGTGTGAAAAGTTAAAATGTGCAACAGACACATGCTTTAAAGAAGTTCACAACCTGCAAGTAATATATAAATCAATTTGAAGAACTTATTTTATAGTGAATAGTTTATTTGAAGAGTATTTTTTAAAATACGTTGAATGTTCCACATGAATTATTACCTAATCTTCAAATTTGTGAATAATTTATGGTTTTTTGAATACAAAAGCAGGTATATTTTTGCATTATGCAGGATAATTTTTTCTTGCAAAATAGGAGCATAGAGGCAATGCACCTCTGTAACAGCTGTTGCAGTATTCCAATTTACAGTACATCTGCCCTCTTTGTAAATGTATTTAAGCCTATTTAATCTTCTCCAATATTAATTAGTGCAAACCTAGTCTAAGAAAACTGAACTGTGGGCTAGCAAATGGTACGGTATGTTATCATGCAAGTTTGCACTCCTTTGGATCAAGACAAAATAAATATCAAGAAATTTAATAATTTACTGATCCACATTCATTATTGTTCAATGCTGAAGGCTGTTTTAACATAGATAGAACATTGATAAAAAGTGTTATTAATATTCCCTATTTCAAATTAGAAAATTAAATATAAAAATATAGCTTGAGGCTTTTAGTTGGTAGACATACATTTAAATAGACTGAATAATAATAACATTTTGTACCTAAATATAAAATTCAATTAAAATGGGGTTTCTGCAGCTACAGATCATTCCTAAAGTAAACTATACTGGAAAATACGCAAATTCTGATGTTCAATGTTTGCTCACAGATATTTCCTGAAAAAAGGAAAGATTTTAGAAAGATCTGTGTTATTTCCAACCTTTGGAGTTGACTATTCTCTGTCCTCGAAAAACAGCAAGCTCTACCACCTATAGTAGAGAAGGTTATATTTTCTTGATTTAAATGTGAGACCTCATGTTTTTCCAGGGAAAAGTTTTAGAAATTTTTTAAACTAGATCAATCTACAGCAAGCAGTTTCAAGGTTCTCTAAATGTCGGCTTATGCAAAGTTGTTTGGTATAAACACAAAGACAAGAGACTAAATTGAACTATGTGATTATGTCACAGGGAGAATTGCTTGATGGAGCACAAGACTACATGTCAGGCCTAGATGACATGACAGACTCTGATTCCTGTCTGTCTCGAAAGAAGATCAAGAAGACAGAAAGTGGCATGTATGCATGTGACTTATGTGACAAGACATTCCAGAAAAGCAGTTCCCTTCTGCGACATAAATACGAACACACAGGTATGAGTGACTTTAACTAGCTAGTTAGAGCTTCTCAGCCTGCTCTACATTTCATAATATTTAATGAGTACACTTGTGCAACATAAGATGTAACATATGCTGATACCTTCAACAAGGAAGAAATAATGCTTTTGCCTAGCTCAGTAGGACTTTTTGTCGCCTGTTTATTGGATCGTTTATGTGTTTATGAGTGTGCTTATCTTCATATCTTTCCAGTTAATCTGTAAGACAAATTCACAAATCAAATCAAGGGAATATTGAAATGGCCAGGACAATGAAGTGGCATGATATAAATTAGTTATTGAAAATATCTTCAAATTCTTAAGCCGCAATGAGCCCATATATGTACAAATATAATAATAAATCTGATCAATTATGTACTAGTCTCATCATCCAAGCACCGAGTAAGCCATGATTTGGGAGTTATTTTGTTTGGTTCTTATAAATGGCCACATTTTGAGTCAACTAAAAGTGTTAGTATATCATAAGAGAAAATTAATAGACCAAATGAGCTACTGAGTCTACCCATATTTGGAAGAGTAAAAGAAAACTTTCTAACTTTAATTAGTTCATCATCAATTCATACATTACAAATCAGGAATAATTACAAAGAGTTGCTAAGTCAGTAGCCTAATTCTTCCCTATGAATAAAGAAATGGTGAGTTAATTTTTTAAAAAGAGGAAGTACTATGACATAAAGCAATTATATTTTCCTCTAGCTCAGATTTGATGGCAGCTCTGTGGTGGAGCTCCACCTGTGTTCTCTTCCTCACGCTTCCTCTTTACATCCTGAACAACATATCTCAGCTTCCTGCCTTTCCCTAAGCCATCTCCAAATCTTCTCCACTAAAAATTTGGCGTGCTTGGCTGGCCCTGGATGAGAAAAGAGTGTAGGATCTCAACCAAAATATTGGCAAGAGGAAACAAAAAAAAAGAGAGAAAGTGTAAGGAAATATCTCACATTAAACTAGGAAGTCTAGCATCAAACATTTTCATAAGATGGAAAACAAAATAACCTAACATTAATACTTTCTGGAGAGAAGTGATAATGAAGCAAAAAAAGGCGGGGGGAGAATGGAAATACTTCCTGTTATGCTTTGACTGCCCATGTACACAGTACCCTTTTTAGAGACCTAAAACCATCCTTGAGCAGTACTTTTACCCATCACCATCTTTTCTTCCTCACTGGGCATGTTACGGAAGCAGCCAAAGTAACCAGAATCAAGTTGAGTTGGGGAAATGTGCGAGATTTCTGTCAATTGACTGATGAGGAACAATTAAATGGTGGGTGAGTTTGGTCAGTTAAATGGTGATAAAGTGCAAAGCTGACAAATCACAATGTTCTTACTCCAACCAATCCAGTTTCCTTTCTCACCAACCATTTGATGTTCCTTATAATTAATTTACAAGTTCAACTAATATATTTTAAAAACAATCCATGTTGAATAACAAATCCAGATATTTTTATACTTCGGTGAAATTTTGAAACATCAAATTTTTCTTACATTTTTCTTTTATTGTAGGTATTTTCATTAGTCCTAAAATCTATTTTAGCATTTCTCAGAGTAGATTTTTCATATCTACATTTGTTTTGATATTTTAAGCAACTTCAAATATATTTTGTATTTCCCTATTCACTTATAATAGGCACTTTTCCCTTTTGGTTGGTTTTAATCATATGACTCTATACAAATTCTATCATATACTACATATTGAGTATAAGACTTTTAATTTAGTGATGGCTATCATACATATTAACATCCAGTCAACGTATTTATTTCAGTAGTCCATAACTTCATAGATATATAGTTGAGAGACCAAAATATTGACAAACACAAATATATATATAATTAATTTGAAAAATAAAAATAAAATATTCTGATGCTTACAATGTGAGATTTTCTATGTAGAAACATTGCACAGCAACAGGATGATAGCCATCCAATGGCTTCTGTAAACTTGTGATTAATTATCCCCTTATTGGTTTCCTAGCTTATCAAGTTCAGTGTTTTAACTTGTTGGTCTCTTGACCAAATACCTCATATTACTATTGTGAATGTGAAGATCTCCATGAATTTCTATCATTATGATGTATGTGGAAATTTAGTCCATTTTCTCATCCTTATTGGGTCCCATGAGCCTTTAATTTGTTTATATTAATCTTTTAAGCAATCTTTCTAAAATGAATTAATATGAATAATATAAGTGAGAACTGCCTTGGTGTTGAATGATTCTATGGTTGGGAAATGAAGTTGAATTGTCATTTGATTATTATGTATTGATTATGATTGTATTGTTGATAAAATATTTATTATATGTGTCTATGAGAGTCTTTTTCTTGAAATCTTGTGCTTTTTTGCCACAACCTATTTTAATTTATTTCCTAGGCAGATACCAAAGTTATAATGCTTAATTTTTCTTACTAATGGCTTATTGCTTGCTTTTTTTTTTACTTGGGACCAAGGAGTGGGACAGAGGAAGGAAACACTATGTAAATGCTGACTTCAGTAGGATTGGTTGTCACAAGAACTGTGAAATAAAAAATCTGAAACTGCTATTAGGCATTTGTATTTCACTAAAACTTAAATCTGACATTTATTGAATGTTTTCTCTGTTGAGAGATTGTGGTAGGTGCTTTTAAACCCACCTTATTGAGAAAAGTAATAAAAATATTTCTACTTTTGAGTAGATAAAGTCATGTTTTCAATAATTTTATTTCTCAGCTATCGATTTTTTATACCACAAACCATACCACAAAGTCTTCCAATCAAACCTTATTAATGTTGATTATCATTCTAGCTTTCAGACGAACCATGAAGCTAGATACTACAGGAAAAATTCTACCCTAAATTTTTTTGATTCACTCAATATCAATTTGAATGTTTTTCTGAATCTTACTCATGTGGAAATTTAATTCTACAACATCCTGATTTGAATCAGGTAAACAAATCAAGCAAGTTAAAAAGAGATGAATGTCCAAGTCACTTCCTATTTAAATTGATTTTGTTAAGTACCTACTAGAGAGACTTCTAGAAATTAGTAGAAATGTATGTATATACATATACATATATTCTCATCAGTTCCCAAATTTATAACTGAGTACTTTATTCTTTCAGTTTGCTAATTCATAATACAGAATTAATATATTTCTATTATAAAATGTTCTGTTGAATGAATTTTCTGAAAATGAATTGTCAGAAAGTGAAGAACAGAATAGTGATGTGACAACAGCAGTTTAGTGGGCATCTCTCAGGCATTCCCAATAGGCTTCAAAGCCTGTACTGCTGAATGTGTGCTTTCTCTTAAGATTCTGTTCTGTGTTTTGTGGCTTTGGAACAATTGTAATGGTCATTCAAACTTATTCACACATTCTCTCCCCGTAGTTACCTAAATAAGTGATCTTTTTGTGCCTAGAGCTGATGAAACATTAGTATCCAAAAGAAGTTGCAAGACAGTTTCGCCCATGCGCTCTGTCGTAATTACAGCACCAAGAAATTTTTCATATGCAATTTCTTTTCTCTCCATTCAGATTTGTTTCTTCCATGTACGCTGCTCCTGATGCATGCATCTTGCTTAAACTTGGGGAATTATTGAACATGTGTTAATGAATAAGAATAAAATGATCTAACATTAATTGAGTGCTTACTATGAAATCCTTGTACTAAAAATTTTACATTCATTGTCTTCTTTACTCCTTCTGGCCACTCCACAAGTTAGGACCCCAAGTGATTGTCCTTTGCCTGCAAGGACCCCCCTGGTCCTCAGAGAGGTTGACATATGTGAGATTGCAACACAACCAGTTGTAAAAGACGGATTTGAATCCAGGCGATCTGATTCCAAAACCCGTCTTTCCTACTGAAAACTGCACCATTCTATCCTTATGGATTAATTGCTACTGCTACGTCTTACCCTTTCTCCTATTAGCGCCATTTCCCTAAAAGTACAGGTAATCACAAGAGAGACCAAATTCATAACATAGCAACTTGAAGTTCCCTGGAAGGAAAACAAGACAACAAAACAAAAACCTCATGTCTTTTTCCCAAATACACTTCTGCTTTCTGAGACATTACCTTCGCACCATGGTAGTCTTGTCAATTGGAAAAGCGCACTCTCTCCAGACCCCTGGCACTCCACTATAACTTTCTATAATCCAGTTTACCATATTCAAAGCATCTTTTCC
>NW_022900941.1:25863616-25918774 GCF_012274545.1 Fukomys damarensis | reverse complement strand
TTTTTTTTTTTTCTAATTTCATTTCACAGGCAAGCTCAGAACAGTCTGAAAATACCAAGATAACACTTGTAAATTTGTGACAATCACTACAATATCCCATATCTGTGTTTTTAAAAATACTCTTTATCCACTAACACTATCACACATTAGAGATCCTTAATCTCCCAACTCCAGGGAAGAATAAAAATTCTGGCTTATCCTAAGATTCCTTTCTGAGATCACAACAAGAAATCCCCTTGTATAAGCAAGAGACATGCATTTCGGTAACATCAAATATATACTCTTCTCCCTTGCGGAACACTTACTCTTCCCATCCTCTTAATACTAAAGTTCACCCTCCAGAATAGGGGGTATAGAGAAAGCAATGAAACACTGGGACAGCTGAACATACCTGCCCATTTTCTCAAGAGCCTTTTGTATCCTAGCACATCTGTCCAATCCTTTTTTTTTTTAACATGACACCATAGGCTGAGGCCTGTAATAAGCGGGAAGAGAGATATCAGAAGTTTTCAGCAAGAACTTAACAAGGCATTCATCTTCTTTAGTGTGAATTGGTCTGGGGGTGGAATGGGAGGACTTGGAAAAAGGAAGAAGAAAGGGACTATCTTTGAATAAATGCGAACACATTTATTAGAAACTATTCACAATCAGATAACTTAAAAAGTAGGTCATTATTTTAAAAATATTTCTGAGGATGTAAGCCTTAATAACAACAACTCTTAGTCACAAACTTGAGGAGATTGCCCAATAATATGTTTACGTGTATTTGAACTAAAAAACTGTTAACCACTCTTGTTCCTCTAGGATGTGTGAGGCCATTCAAGGGCTGTGGGCCCTGGATATACACACAAATAAGTGTGTGTATATCTGAAGCCCCTCACACTGTAATAAACACAGCTGCATTTATTTGAATATGTGCTCCCATGTACATGTAAGACATTCAAACAAACACACTCAGCAGATTTATTTGATTGTGCAATGGGGCAATTATTCAAATAAACATGCTTGATGCAATTATTTGAATCTCACATTCCATGTTCATCAATCACTGCACTAAAAAATGAGGGGAAAAACACCAAAGAATTTATGTGGGAAAAAATATATGTGAAAACAGCATTATTATAGATTTTATAGGATAGCTAAAGTTATGGCTTCCTTCTTAAGTGTAACTCAACTATTATGTATTCAATGACATTTGTTTCTAATTATTAATTACTTCACTCACTTTATCATTGTATCAAAATGAACACAACATTTAGATTCATACAATATCAAAATTTACAAACCATTATTGGATAGGAATGTGAAATCGCTGTATTTCAAAAGCAGAGTATCAAGGGGACGCTGGTCAAATTATTATGGGTTAATTATACACTTGTAAATTTCAAATATTTTATACATGCCACAAAACATTCCTACTTTTGAAGACTATAAAGCTACAGGTGACTCATCTGATCATTTTATATATTAATAAATATTACAACATATATGTGAACACATCACAAATCGTACTGGTGAACTAAGAGGCTATATATGCCTCTCTTAAGTATGTACTGACACAATCTAATATACTAAAATGGGAAGGGGCTTTTGGTCACTGAAATATGCATTGTGTAACAAAGATAAAGAAAATACATGGCTTGTGCCCATCATAAAAAAAAAAATTCAGACTGAAGGCTTAGCTTTGGTTTTTATTCAATTAAATTGTTAAACTGTGCACAGTGAATTTTTTTTAGAACTTGAGACATTTGTGATGTTGGCTGTTTAAATCTTTGTTACCTTCGCTGTGAATTGGAATTGTACATATTTAGTAAATCATGCAGACAAAACAAACTTTTTAGACAATATTTTTATTGAAGAATTTTCTTTTCCTGTATCCATGTCAAAAAAAGACCTCCTTTCCAAAAATAAAAATGTCAATACTAAATTTACAGAAGTATAAAGGAATGATTGCTTCCTTTAGAGCAAAATATTTAAATAAACATGGAGATAATTGGCAACACGTTCTTTTTTGGGCTAATAGGCCGTGTCCAATTTTTTGGGTCTGATGTTATAGAGGGCCTCTGTTTCAGGGTTGAAGGTGATATATTAATCTCCGAATTAAACAAATGCTACTAAGTAACAAACCCCTCAGTTTTCATTTGTACATGAAATATGGAATTAATCAGAGAAGTGACATTGATACGATGCTGAATTTGACACAAGCTGAAACTGTCCCTATTAAAACAGTCACCTACCTCCTATAATCTAGTATGACATGTTAAAATGCTCCAAAATGTGAAAGTAGAAAATGAACATCCCTGTTCCCATTTGGCCTTGAGAAGACTATGACAAAGATTCTAATAATTTTAGTCAAAGCAAATGATGAGTAAAAAATACATGAAGATTAAAGCAGTGACAAATGATCTTTTACATATTCTAATTGATCTTTCTCATTCATAGTTTTGCTTCCACACAAATTGCAAATCCTGATGATCCTAAATTGTAAGAGTACGAGTCAGCTTTCTCTCACTCCACAGAATATGCCTGTTACATTTGGAACGAAGGATAAGCCCCCAAAATGTTAAAAATAGACTACTGCCCTGGCAAGAAATTTAGCATTGGCAAGCACAGAACTTAGACAGAACTGATCTAACATAAGGAAACATTCAGAGAAAGATTTGTGCATTATGATCCTGTTCTGACCATTTTTAGAGTCGTCCAAAGGAAAGAGAGAGAGAGAGAGAGAGAGAGAGAGAGAGAGAATGTGTGTATGTGTGTGTGTTTGGTAAATGTATGTGTAACTAGTATTAAAAGGAACAATACTCAAAAGAGGGAAACAGGGGCTGGGGATTTAGCTCAGCGGTTCCATGGCCTGCCTTGCAAGAGCAAGGACCTGAGTTCAAACTCTGGTACCAAAAAAAAAAAAAAAAAAAAAAAAAAAAAAGAGGGAAAGAGTCTCAGCAGTGCTTTTAAGACATTTTCTATTTTGCTATCTTAAATAAATTGAAAGCGTTCAAAACACTGACACTGGAAAAATAAGTCCTGAAGGTAACTTCACAAAAACTTTTAATATAATTTATAAGATATGCTAAAAATAGAGAAAATACTAAATTTAACTCTACTTGTTTTATAGGAAATTTGGATTTTGGTTTCTAACCTTACCTTAAACAAGAAAAAAAAAATCACTTTTAATCTATTCCTAAAACAGTCTTATTATAGCACAAATAATGACAGTTAAAGTCCATTCTATTTTATTTAGGAAAAGAGAAATATAGCCTTCAAATTATATGAACAAATATGGATTAATAAAAGAATATAAATTTAAAATTAACATGCCAATTCTCACACCAAAAGAAAAAAAATTATGGTCCATTCATTGACCACAAGTAACCTAGATCTTGATCTTACATCTCTTCTGAATGACACCACTTCCAATACAAACAACATTTCCCAGCTCTAGAAGTCAAAGGAGAACACCACCAATTGAATAACTTCCAACCACTTCCTCCCATCCGGAAACATTCTGTGGAGGTCTATCACTTCATTGCTGAACATGCTTAGAAAGTGTGAACTCATAGGTTTCCTGGTGAAGGTACATCTAAGCAGGTGGGGAAGAGATACAAATCATGTTGCTCAACTTGTTTTAACCCTTTAAAAGCCAACACTGGTATATTTAGCTTAAGAATAATCAACCTAACATCTAAGTAGACTCTTTTCTGCAATGTAAAATGCTTTCATATTATCAAAGACAATTCCATGAAAAGGGACATTTCACTCACTTTGAAATAAATTGTTATAGAACCCGAACATGTTGGCACAAGCTTGCAATCCCAGCTGATTGGGAGGTTGAAGTAGGAGGACTGCTATAGCCTGCGCTATTTAATGAGAACTTGACTCAAAATTTTAAGAAAATTTAAGAGTCTTGAAATGTAGGTTGGTGGTAGAGCACTTGCCTATAGTATGAAAGGCCCTGGATTCAGTCCCTAGTACTGCAAGACCTGTGTAATATGTTCTACCGTGATTTTGAAAATAAAAGATTAGAATAATAATTTGTACAAATACTTTCCCAGAAATTTCCATGATCCTTTGAGTTTGATGCTTTCACGTACAAATTAGTCTATGTTAAAAACTCCTTCATGGCTTGACTAAACTATAACATTAAAATTATCACCAATCATTTTGTTATTCTTCAATAAATCTTCACTACGAGTTGAGTAGGGAAAAAGAAGCTTTATGTTTGTGCATTTGGAAAAAAAGAAAGAAGTTAATCCACCACCCAAAT
The DNA here is from genome assembly GCF_012274545.1 of Fukomys damarensis. Taxonomy (NCBI): domain Eukaryota; kingdom Metazoa; phylum Chordata; class Mammalia; order Rodentia; family Bathyergidae; genus Fukomys; species Fukomys damarensis. The sequence goes on along the minus strand of NW_022900941.1, from coordinate 25,914,510 downwards.
ATTATAGATGAAGAAAGTGGAGTATATACATCCTTGAGAAGACACTGCTTGTTTGTTTTTGCCCCACAATGATCTAGAAAGCAGTTAGGCACAAATAGTCAGTCCCAGTCTTCTGAAACACTGTTCCCTATTCTTTCCTATATACCATAGCAGAGCATTCCATCAAATGGTTATGGAAACATCAAAAGATATGGGTTAGTTTTTCCACTTTCTGTAAGAAGTTTATTCAGTTCTAGAAGACCTCTTTACACAAGAATGGAATGGAAATAATCTACTTGGGAAATCTGTGTTACTCTAATATGTCACACTAACTGAGGGCTGTTGACCAATTGCTTATGGACAAAAGTCTCCTTTGAGAGCCAGAGACATTCTTAAATTTGAGGCATATCCTTCAAAATGATTAACTGCTGTTGATACATTTATCCAGTTTTTTCAAAAGATCTTGACAATTCTCACAACCACTAAGGCACTGCAGTTCCAATCTAGCCTCTCCATCTATGTTTTTTGGCCTGAGCCTACTTCCCAAGCTCTCAGTAACCACTGTTTCCCTCACTATGACTTTTCTAAACCCTGTTTGCACTGAAAGACCAAGACGTGATCAGAGGTGAAAACAAGGCAGCAGGTATACACAGCAACAGGAACAGCAGGAGATTCATTAATCTGCCATGGGAATATTGGAATCTGTGCAGAAAGACCAAAGAAGGTTAGAGTGGAAAGGAGTTTTAGACACCCTCTCATCCAACGTCTTAGATCTTTGAATCCTGGGGTCGAGAGGAAATAAAACATCAAATCAAGCAGAACTGGAACCAGAAGTCTGGTTATACTTATAGTATAGTTGTTTTTATTGCTTCTCTTAATGTTCATATTACTTCCATAATGTTTGTACTCTATTACATTTTGCTGTCCTAAAAATAATACTAATAACAGTTGCAACATTATCAGTGGTTTGGCTTCCTGGGTTCCGACCATGTATAAAGCACAATACTAGAGACTATGGGATAGGCAAAGTGAAGCAGATAGCATTACTAACCTCAGATTTCCCATAATCTGGTAGAGGAATATACACAAGTAAAATTATGAGTTTCAGGTGCCTTGGGGACTGTACCTATACATAAATCACAAGCATGCTCCTTCTGTATCAAGGTGTTTCCTCTATTTAAACAAAATAACACAGTTCCCTCAATAACACGTCTATTTCTGAGTCCTACGACATGGAATAGAAGCACTGCGCTGAATGAATAGACAATATAGCAACCTTTAAGGATGTACACTGCAGTGGAGAAGATAGAAAACAGAAATGATCCCTGCAGACAGAGCTAATGTTGGAAAATAAAGTGATGCAATAGTGAGCGAGAGGTCGTGAGGGACAGGTTTTTTTATCTAGGGAAGGAAGATTACCGGGAAAGCCCTCTGTAAGACCTTGGTGTTTTAGTTGAGCTTGAAAGATAAGAAGAAGTAAGTCATAGGAAGATCCAGAGTAGGTGTCCAGGAAGAAGGGACTGAAGGTGCAGGTGCCTGAGGCAGGAATGAGTTGACTTTTTTCACAAATAAGAAGACTAACAAAACATAGTAGAGGAAGGGTGAAAGGTGAAGTCAGAGAGGGAATTCAGAGAATTTTAAAGAGCAGGACTTCTTGGGGAATTTTGGTCCAGTGCCATGTTTTTATAGGTGAGAAAACTGACTTTATTTATCTTGGAATTTCACACTGTTGAAAGTCTGAAGATTCGTGGGTTATTATTCCTACAAACCTATTTATGGCCTATTCGTACTTTTCTCCCCTGTAAGCGGAGAGTAACATGACATTCTGCACTCCTGGATTTGAGAATGAGTGAAACCTCATCTCTCAGACTCTGGTAAGACCACCTGCCTGGTGTCTGGTCACACACAGATCTGTCAGACTGGGAAGCAGAAATTGTTTGGCCAAAAAAAAGTTTGTATTTTGGAAACTAAACGACTAGATACAGCAAACAGGATGCCACTGTGGCGCATTACCAAGGAAGCACCTTCCCCAATCAACTCGTCCCAGCACAATCCCCACCGTTGCCAGTTTGCTTGAAACAGCTGTGCTAGAATCAAGCATGAGCAAGGGCCTCAGCCATTTCCCCTTCCTCTGAACTTCTAAAAAATACAAAAACTCACAGAGCTGAGAGAGAAGCCAATAAGAAGTAAGGAACATGCAGCAGGTGGTACCATCTGTGCCCGGCTAATTCCAGCCAAAACAATCTGCTCCCTAGAGTTCCCAGTTGTGGAGAAGGGAAGAGAATCTGACAGCGGCAGAGCCAGGGGAGGAGGTGTAGGAGGGCAAGTGCTGAGGCTATTATTCTGACTTTCAGTCGGTTGGAGCAAGTTGATTATTGATGCCAGTGAACTATTATTTCTCTCCTTTTTTCTTTACAACCACGGTAGGAGATTCCTCCAAAGTCTCGCTAAGCTGGCAAGTAGATCCCACACCTGTGAGAAAGACACACAGGCATCACTGTTGTCTGTCACCACTGAAATGGGAAGGACAGCCTCCCCCAGCAAGACAGGCAAGCACAACCCACCCCAAAGAGAAATAACAAGAGGGGAGGGAGATTATGTTTATTTTATTCTATTTTCCTAGCAACCGAATCCCCCCACACACATGTTCATTCTTTGAAAATTATCCATGGCTTAAAATGGGCTTATAGTCCTCATGCTTTATCCCTAGGTTGGCATTTTCTAAAACAAAATTCTTTCACTTGGTGGACTTCCTTGTGAGGAGTGAATCTCTTTTGACACACTTACAATCAATGGATGAATAAATGCAACCAATTTAAAGATAGAGCAAATTATCTGCTGCAATGGCTTCCTCTTCACAGAGTCACAGTGATACAGGGCCCATTCTTTGCACAGATGGAGGAGACAGCTATGATTCAAGGTGCCCAGAAAGCCCTCTTTACCAAAAAAGAAAATCTTACCCATTGCAACATTTCCACTGGCTCCTTTAGGATAAAGTACTATTTCGAGATAGTGGTTGATGAATGCAAATACCTGGGAGGGATGATATTTGCCTGCTGTCACCCTTTATCACCTTCCTTGGATTAATTTACCAGTATAACTAAGAGTTGAGCTCTGAGGGAGGGGAACATAGGCCAGTGTGCTTTTACTGGATGAAGAGAATAGAAGGGCTGAATTTCAGGTGCTTCTCCCAGAAAATGGGCCCCTGGAGAAATAAGGAGGTAGAAGTATTCCTAAATGAAAGGCAGGTGGAGGTGGAGGAAGAAATATGAAATAGAGGTGACGGTGCCTGATTCACCCCGTTGGGGTAGAATCGTGTCTTCCCTCAAAAGAAGTGCTAACATCTAATACCTGTGTAGATGACCTTCTTTGGAAAAGTGGGCTCTGAAGATACCAAGTTAGATGAGAGCATTTGGGTAGGTTTGTCCACTGTGACAGGTGACTTCATGAGAAGTGGGAAGTTTGGATACAGATACATACAAGGAGAGGCCATATATGAAGATAGAAAGTAGAGACTGGAGCAACACATCTACAAACCAAGGAATGGCAGCCACTGTCAGAGGTCAGCAGAAGCTGGGACAGAAAATACGGAACACACAGTCCTTTACAGCCCTGCAGAGGAATCATCTCTGTCAGCCCCTCGATTTTGGACTTCCAGAATTGTTGGAGGATAAATCTATGGTATTTTCAGTCACCCAGTTTGTGGTCCTTCTGTTCCAGTAGCCTTGGAGACTATTACACCCTCAGAACAAGTCATGTCCAGGCTTTGAGCATTCACTCTCCCTGGTCTGGGTCAAAAACTCAAGATCAGTTTCTAACTTAAGCATTCTCTTGGTGCCTGGGCTGTAACAGATAAAACAAATATCAGAAGAAATATCCCATTAGATTTTGACATGAATGTCATCAGGAAATAGACAAACTGCCTATTCTTTTTCCCAAATGTCTTCTATAAGGTAATCTTTTTAATTAGGATAATTAAATTCTTGTTTCAAAGGGCACTAAAGTACAAGCATTATCATCTGATTTCCTGTAAAGAGTAGTTTTCCTGCCTCTCATCCCACATGGTGTCCATTAACAGGAGAAGCACCGAGTGAATCAGACATTATGGTTACAGGTTTGCGGCTCCTGTCAGCACTAAGAAGAGGGAAATGAGAAAGGAAAACACAAATTGGAAAGCAGTTTCAGAGGGCAGGCCAAGATAATGGAAGAACCAGAAAGCAAAGGAAAGAGGTGTGGTGTGCGAACCAAAACCTTGCTTCAGGTAGAAAATGTCAGGGACGTTTTAAAATTCAGGGGCAGATTTTTTTTTCCAACTTAATGCAGTAATAGAACTGCGTGAGATATGCCTGTTGCCTGGATTCATTACTTTGGAATGATCTTAACCTTTCTCAGCTCCAAATCTCCTGTGAAATTGGCTAATAATTCCTGCAATGTACTTAGGTCACAGAGAATTGGGAAGGGTTTGGGGAGTTCTGTGGATGAGGCAAGATGGGAGTGAGTCAACCAGTGTGTGTTTTGATATATTGCCTTGGTAGCCAGTGGCCTAAAGCTGGGAAGTGGTGAGACCAGGGTCTGGGATGTATTCTCAGCCATACCCAAGAGCTCTGTTCTGCCCCATTACTCCATGCTTGCTCCCCCAAGTCCCCTCCCCCACCACTGTGAATGGGACACAAAAGTGCAGGTGAGAAAGCAAGGAGATAGTTCACTGCATGTCACTCCTCTCTTTACTAGAAAAACAAAACTCAGCCCTATGTCTCTTTCAAAGATGCCTAGCATGCCATCCTTTATGTTTTTTCCTAGAAGATGGTATATCATCTTGAAAGCCTAGTTTAATGTGCTTTTCCTCTAAGCTTTGTGGTATCTTTTATATGCCATTAGTCAGTTATTGCATGTTTCTAGCAGTAACAGTCCCACCTAATGTATTTGATTTGTTTTGAAAATCATAGCACATCTTTACACATGGAGGAGATGGCTTTTAATTCCACTGATGACTTCCTCCTTAAAACTACTCTTTTAACTCCCTTAACCGCATTCTTCTTGGTTTTCCTTCTACCCACCGACCATGGTATGCTTTTCCATTCAAACCTTAAACAGCAGCATTTCCCAGGGCCTATTTGGGCTCTCTAGTCTTCTCATTACCATCACCATGCTACCATGATGTTTCCAACACCCACAGCTTCACTGCTTATGTACCAAGACTCAAAGATCAGTCAGATTTCTCTCTACAACAAGGCTGCCCATTCAAACGAATTCTTGGCATCACCCCGGATGATACTCAGGGTGTATCATTTGATATGTCCAAAATGAACTTAACTGTATCTCCAACTCCCTCCCCCTACAAAAACTGATCTGTGTCACCTGATCTCTCAGAGAGCCATCCCACTAAGTCTCTGAAAGGGTCACCAGGTCTTATGAATCATTCCCTCTATTATTTTTTCTTCCTGTCCCTCTTTCTCCAGCACTATTTTCTCTTTCTTATGTCAGTTGTCCACCAAATTCCGACAACTGCCCTTGGCTGGTCACACCAGTTCCTGTCTCATCCATGGTGCTGCCTGCTTCTAATGCAGCAGGGAATTGCACAGTTGTTGATAGCTGATGGAGGGCTAGGGGATAAAAGGATGACAGCTTTTATGTTCTTTAAAGATATTGCTTAATGTTCTTTGTATATGTCTTACTTTAACATTATTTTATTATGATCTTAACTCTTATATAGACATATTTCCTTCAAAGGGGTTGAAAGAATATGTGTTAGAGAAACGTCTCTTCCCCTTTGTACCATACCTCTAACAATCCTTGTGGTTTATCACTTTCTAATACATCTTGTGTATCTACATTGGTCCAAAATTGTTCTTTTGGTTCTTTTTAATGTTCATATCTCTTTTTTTTCCTAAACCTACTAAGCCTATAAACTCCTTTTTAAGGGAAGGGACTATGTAATCCTTGTAAATCCACTTATGTGAGTTACTACCCTCAAGGAGATTTCAGTACCTATTTAATGGAATAACTAGTACAAGTGTGATCATGCCAAAACCCTACTTTCTGTGTGCCCAGAATTCATTTGGGTGCCAAAACCCAGGCTGGCTATATTACTGACCTATATGTATAGCCCTTTTTATTTTGAGACAAGGTCTCAGTAAATTGCCCTGGCAGGACTTGAACTTGCTAGCTGCTTGTCTCAGCCTCCCTCAGGGCTAGGATTACAGGTATATGCCACCATGCCTGGCTCAGAACCCTATTTCATAGTTTATTTATGGTTCCTCCAAACATGCCAGATACAGATCATATCCCTTAGCTTTACTCATAAAGCTTTCCTGAGCTGAAATACCCTTATGTCCATTCCATCATCTCTCTCACCTTTCCTACAATTGCATCTGCCTACAAATTTTCCTCTATTTTTTGTAGCCTTTCAGAACATAGCTCAAGTATCACCTGCTGAGACAAAAATCTTCTCTAAAACTTTAAACCTAGAAATGACCCTGTCCTGGTAATTAGCAAGTTTCTTGCATATGCTTCATCGATGCACTTATCCAAGGATTCATTTTCCATCCACAGTGTGGAAGAGACTGAGAACAGTAATTCCAGAGCCAGGACAGTCTGAAACCCAATAAAAAAGCAAGACAATGAGCGACTCCTCCGAAAAGAGGCTGTTAACAACATCTAGTCTCCCAATGAACACAGTTATTAACCAAGTAGAAGAATAAGTTGGTGATAAGACAGAAAATAAATAGCAAGAGAGTGATGTAAAAATAACCTGTGGAGGGACCCCAATACAAACCAGAAATTTATAATTTGATATATTTTGATTGACAATGTTTACAAAGTTTATATCAAGGCACAAGTTTTGTCCTCATGGTTGAACAATTCCATCTCTCAAATAGCCACTAACTATGAAGAGCACCATCAACCGCCATTACTGAGATTCAGATATTGATTAAATAATCGTGAAATTAGTGAGGCAAAACTCACCACAGTCCAAGTAAAGTACGTGAAAGAGAATATGACTGAGCCTTTTATAAGCACTGAATCAAATGGAAGCTTTAAGCCATTTCAGCCATGATTCAGATGAGGAACATGAACAATATGAAAGAGGAAGAAGCCTAAAAGAATCTGGGATGCATTTTCTTCAACTTCTCTGGAGTTTTCGATTACCTCAGTTTCCTGGCAAAGCTTTGCTAATGTCAGTAGTTTACGGTAACCATCAGCAAGATAAGAGAAGGTTTGAGTGGGATAGAGGTAGGTTTGGGTCTGACATGACTAATACATCCTGCCGTGAAGGATAGTGGGAGGCCTGAGAAGACATACAATTCTGTTAGTGACTTTTGAATAACACAAAAGCCACGTGCATATTTCACAGAGCCAGTGGGTATACCATCCTGTCCTTTCCCAAGAAATGCAGTTACTTCTTCTAAAAGTCTTAAGTGGTTTTTTGTAAGGATGCATCTACAGATGCAACATTAGTTGTACCAAGGAGGTAGACTAGGAGACATACCATGTTTGCATAGAACATTTTTGGCAGTTTGATTTTTTTAGGGTTGTTTGTTTGTTTGTTTTCTGTTTCTTGTACTGGAGATTGAACTCAGGGCTTGGTGGATGCCAAACACACTTTACCACTTAATTTTCCCCCCGTCCTATATGTGAAATATTTATGTCACAACAAAACTGAGTAACTTCCTGTTTGGAGAACTATAATTACAAAAGTTTTAGTAGATACAAATGTTCGTTTAAACAGTGTAGAGTTCCTTCTTTTCTTATTTTTTTTCAGTGCTGAGGATTGAGCCTAAGGTCTCTTGCATGTTAGCCCAGCACTCTGTTACTGAGCTACATAGTATAAGAGTATTTCAGTGAAGTTGAGATAAATAAACGGAGGGTTATAGGAACTTTGCAGTTCTTCAGGGTCCACATTTCAAGCTTCACTTCTCATTATACAGGACTGAGCCTGCACAGACCACTGGCTTTCAGTAAAATTTGCTGTTATGACTTGTGTTTAGATGTCCCCCAAAAGCCTCATGAGGATTTAGGTAGAGATTTTTCAGAAGAGGCTGAATTTAGTGTGTGATTGATTTGTGGTGCAATGCTAGGCCCAAGGGCACTAGGATTAAGGGTGTGAGTGCTACCACCCCAAGTAGTTTGAATAAGATAAAAGGGGCAGGAAGATTCTGTTAAAGTTCCTTTTTGCTTTAGCTACTGTGTGGGCACAATGAACTGTTTCTCCTCTGCGACGCTCCTCTGCCATGCGCCCCTCTGCCTTGGAGCCAGCCAATTACAGATTGAAACCTCTACAAACTGTGAGCTAAATAAACCTTTTCCCCTTTAACTTTGGTTGTAGGGTATTTTGTCTCAGCAACAAGAAAAATAACTAACACAGTTGCTTCTCTTGATTTCTTCATAAAAAAGCTGCCAATACAGGCATTCTGTCAGTACTTTGCCTTTTTGTCCTAAAGCTAAGTGCAGTAATAGAACAGTTAAACTGAGAATTCAGGTGTCATTTTCTCATCAATAAAAGAGAGTTTGTAAAAGAACCTTAGACTGCTTCAGAAAAATCTATGATACAAGGCAGACTGAAGTGAATGGAGCCCTCTGCTTAACGCAAAAAGCTTAGCGGTGGGGTGAGTGCCAAGGTTGACCATGAAGAAACCTGGTTTCAGTCCCTGCTCCATCTCTACTTTGCTGTTTGACCTTGGCCACCAACTAAGCCTGTTTGTCTACTTTTAAAATAGCAAAAATAAAGAAAAAAAAGACAGTTATGAGAATCCAATAAGAATCTATGCAAATAGTTTGCAATGGTCAACATGTCAGGCACTGGGAATGGGGCAAAACTATCCAGAGCTGGTCATTTCATTGGTTCTGCTTTTGACTTCCTTCCACAGTTGTCTTTTCTTTCTTTCCTCCTGGGCTTAAGGGAAGCTGTCCTTTGCTAACCTATTCTTATAGTTGGGTCCACAGAGAGTTCTCTAAAAGGAACACAATCATTTTGGTACTTAGAAATTTTCTAGTATGTAATTTGGGGGGGAGGGGCAGGATAGCTTCGCCAACCATCCTCAAAGAGACCTTTTGTGTCCTGGCGGGTGTGTTCGCCTTGGATTGCCCAAAGAGAAAGGAATGCTTGACAATGACGAGTCTGAAGAGGGGCTTCTGAGCTCCTGGAGAAATGAGGTTGTTCTGTGGGCTTCCACGGCTCTAAACAGATAATTTAGGGGGATAATGAAGTAGAAACAAGGTGATCTGTGTGAGGGGCCACTGAGGTACTACTCACAATTTAAACTTTCCCATTACTCATTTTTGCATATTGAAAAGAGACATTTTTGAAATATCAGGTAGTCCTGCCTGTCTGATTAATCTGCCCATACAGAGAACCTCTTGCCTAACTCAAGAAACTCAGGAGGGGAAGCTGCTAGAGAGGAAAGCTGAAGATCCTAGCAGCAGCAAAGGGCTGTTATTTTATGATTACTGGTTTCCTTCAGTTAATTTTAATTCTGATGAGTACTGTGTTTTCTCTGATACTTTTTCTTTCTCATGTCATTTTTTTCCAGTTATATTATTCAGCCATGTATTTCTTTCTTTTTCTTTTATTGAGTTTATTGGTACATTTTAGGTATACAGTACAGGTGCATTCATTATTGGGATCTTGTACCTTTACATGACAGGTGGTGTCTTGGTTCTCAATTTTTCCCCTTGTTCCTGCCCTCCCTTCACCCTTTCCTCCCCTCCCCATTTACAAACACTTTATTTCCATTTTTTCATGTTCTCATATTTTTTTCTTTTCCCTTATTCTCTTTCCCCTACCCTTCCCACTTTCCCTACATCTTTAGCCCTTTTCTTCCTATTGCACAATGTCAGTTATCTCATTAGTATCTTATGTACTATTACAGTTTTTCACACCAGAGAAACTATTCGATATTTATACATGTGTGACTTATTTATTTCACTTAGGAGTATATCCTTAATATGTATACATTTTCCTATGAATGAGTCTAATTTCTCATTCTTTATGGCTGAGTAGTATTCCATTTTATAGAAAAACCACACCTTCTTTATCCAATCTCCAACTGATGGGCAAATGGGCTGTTTCCAAGTTTTAGCTATTACAGACTGTGCCGCTATAAACATGGGTGTGCATATATCACTCTGGTATGATTCTTTTAATTCTTTTGGAAAGATACCCAGAAGAAGGATTCCTGGGTCAAATGAAACCTCTAGTCTCAGCTCTTTGAGGTATCTCCATATTGATTTTCAGAGTGGATGCATCAGTCTGCACTCCCACCAACAGTGGAGAAGGGTTCCTTTCTCCCCACAACCCCGTCAACATTTGTTATTGGTTGATTTCTTGATAGCAGCCATTCTTTGTGGGGTGAGGTGGAATCTCAGTGTTGTTTTCATCTGCATCTCTCGAATGACCAGTGATGTGGAACATTTTTTCATATATTTACTTACTGCTTTGACTTCTTTGTCTGAGAAATGTCTGTTCATTTCGGAAGCCAATTTTTGAATCGGGTCTTTATATTTGGGGCGGCTGATTGTTTTGAGTTCTCCATATATTCTAGAGGAATATATGTCTGAGGAGCAGCTGGTAAAATTTTTTCTCACATTGTAGGTTGTCTCTTAGTTCTGTTGATGGTTTCTTTTGCAGTGCAGAAGCTTTTTAATAAGATGAGATCTCACTTGTTGATTCTTTCTGCTAGTTCCTGTGCTACTGAGGATTTGTTCATAAAGTCTTTTCCTAGGCTATGTCTTCAAGAGTTCTGCCTAACGTATCTTCCAGAAAGTTTAGTGTTTCTCGTTTGATATTTAGATCTTTAATCCACTTGGATTTTAATTTAATGCATGGTGAAAGATAAGGGTCTAGTTTTAATCTTTGGCAGGTTGAGATCCAGTTTTTCCAACACCATTTATTAAAGACAGCCATGTATTTCTTGAGGCTCTGAAAACGATACCATGATAATCCACATAAACAAACATTTCCATGATGATTAGCTTGAAAATTTTATATAGATGGAAATCTACAATAAAATAAAAAAAAATTCCTGTTGTAAAAATGAAAATATTTAATTGATAGAGAGCAAAAAGACAGATAGTATACTATTTAAATAGATTATAATTATGTTAATTTTCTTTTCTTTTCTTTTCTTTTTTTTGTACCAGGGATCGAACTCACGACCTTGTGCTTGCAACGCAGGCAGCTGTACCATTGAGCTAAATCTCTGGACCTATGTTACTTCTTAACCTCATTTTTGTTATTTTTTATTCCTCCTGCAATCTAAAGAGGTGATGTCTTGAGACATTCTGATTCTCAGTTAGACACCTACATCTCCAGTAAAATTGTTTTTAAAAGGTCATTTGTAAATAATATTTACTAATTAATTGCCAGTAAATAACAGCTATCATGCTAGACAATAGGAATAGAAGTGGAATTATATAGCAAAGCTTATATACAAACAATTATTACAGCTGAGAGAAGAGAGGAAGGGGTTTTGCATCATTCTACAAGATCTCTATTTAAGAGACCTTGAGAAGCCTTCAAGAAGAGGGGCTATTTGAGCTTGAGCAGAAGTCTGACAGGCTGGCAAGAGAAGGCAGTCATCACAGGGATTGTAAATGTGAGGCAATGGCATACTAAAGGAATCTTGAGTTTCCCTGAACTTTTAGTTATAAACTCCTTTGAACGGAATCAAAAATTGGCTTTATATTTAAACCAAACAATAAATAAAAATTTACTATAATACAATTATATGCACTTTCCTTTGTATTAAATACCTACTTCTTAAAATTGCTAATTAAGAACTAAAATCAAATAGCAATATTTGAGCATATATGGGAGCCTATGTTACCAATGAACAATCTCCTTAATTTTAGGGGGAACAAGAAGGAAAACCACATTGAATGCCCACTGCCCAACATTGCTTCAACACCGTAGAAGTGAAGCAGGTACCTTATTATAGGTTATCATCACATAAACTTTGACCTTTCATGGAAAAGGGCACCTTCTAGTGACTTCCAGATGTGGATGCTTGACCATTAGTAAGCAGTTAAAACTGAAACCTTATTTCCCATAAATTATGAATAAATGGATGAGTTATAAAGAGATCATTTCATAATTGCAAATATGAGAGATATTTGAAGAAATAATTTAATGATGTCCTTGTTCTAGCTCTCCTTTCTGAAAATGGTATTTCAAAGTTAGCCTTTCTAACAGAAAATAGAATAGCTGACAAAAGGAACCACAACTCTGTATCTAAACTGGCAGCATATTTGTGTGGTGTGGAGTGATACATATGTTCACCACCCTTTCCTGGTTAAACTGTATTTCATTATCATCTCCTTATTTCCACTTCTAATTCTAGCAGAACTATTTCCTATAAGCAGGTCAGCTCTCTAGCAGTTCTGAGCATAAGAATTCTTTTAAAATGGCTGGTCCAACTTTATTAAGCAGTGTTTTCCCTCTGTTTTAATTGAAGCCCCTCAGGCACACACTTAACAGATCTATTGTCATAAATAGGGAGAAAAATAAATTTACCACTGACTTCAAGTGCATCACATATATGGGCATTTGTGTCATCTGTGGCTTTAAAATATAACTGATTAGATTAGTAATATCTATTTGTATATTATCATAGTATGATAAACCTGTATACTCAATCATTATACTTCAATACTATATGACACTATAAAACTAAAATCTTCTCAAATCAGTATTACTTTTAAAAATTGAATCCATTGTATTTAAAAATTGCTACAACTTATTTAACTTTCTTCATGTTACTTTGTTTTGCTTTAGCTTAGTTCTTATGGGAGTGTAACATTCTCTTATTGGTTCAAACTCAGATCCCAGCCTCCAGAAACAGCAGCTACAACCTGAAAAGAGGCTCTTTCCAAAAGTGTGATACCAGGAATAAGTTTATGATAATTCATAGATCTTAACACTTTTTTGTGTCAGGACAGCTGAGTTACACAGAGTTGCTTTATGGAAAGCATAGACTTAAGCATTTGCCTCAAGTTAGGTTGCAGGTTTCATGAAATTTATGGAGTTTGCCTCTGACCTAAGACTTTGCTTTATACTATAAGACAAGTGAGTGGAAGTGAGGATTTGGTCACTTTGAGATCATAAGGTTAAGCAACATAAATCAGACACAAGAGTTTAAATACAGTATTTTATGGTTTCTTTTATATGAGAAATATAAAATTTAAATAAAGGGTAAAATAAAAGATAGATAATAGGAAGTAGGGAGACAGATCTTTTTCACATGGGAGGAGATCAAGATATGGAGAAGAGGGAGAGAGGGGAGAGGAAGGAGAGGCAAAAAGAATTAAGATCTGTTGCGTACATGTACCAACTCACCACAAGAAATAGAATCATTATTACTGCAAACATGTACAAAAAAAAAGTACTATCAAACTTCAATGTTTAGCACTTGCAGGGAATATGAGCATTATACCATACCGCCCCAGTGGAGTCCTCCAGTCGGAACCTTTGCCATTGTGTTTAAAACTGCTAATCTAGTGTTAAAGCTCTCTGGGCCTAAACAAGCTGTGTCATTCTAGAATATGTTTTTCTTGATCATGGAACTTCAAGACTGGTTAGGGTTTCACTTAAGAGTAAAAACATCCCAAACTGAAAAGAAGTTCTCTCTACCTGGAGAAAAAAGTGTAGGCTTTAAAATCAAAAGGACATAGATTTGAATCCAAATGTTACTAACCTATGTGCAGATCTGAGCAATTTTTAGTCTTATTAAGCCTCAGCATTCCTATATGTAAATTGAAAAATACTCCTAGATCCATGAAGCAAAAATTAAATAACATAAGATATAATAGACATAAATAAATAAATATGAACTCCTACCCCACTTTTAAGTCTAAGTATTTCACAAACTAGCTCCCATCTCTGGCAGAAACCATTCGTGATAAATTATTTCACACAGGAGGCAACAGATACTGGTGTTTTCCTACTCAGGAACAGCTATTTCACATTTCTTCCTTTTGACCAGAATCCCGATGTTTCTCCAGTAGAAAACAGCAGGGAGCTAACTTAGAGGTTCTTTGGAAGAGGCATAGCCCTTGCCTATTCCAAAGGGTGTCTAGTGAGTGGTCTAAGATGGTCGCAGAGTACGGCAACCCTCTTCATCAGATGCCCATAGTAGAGGGTTGAACATTTGACTCTTTCTAACCAATAGGAGGAAAAGCAAAGGAAACTGAAGGCTCTTTTGGAGAAATTTCCTCACTAGAAGAAGGTGAAAGAAGAACACACCATCCCCAGCTTTTTTTTTTCCTATTTTTGAAATGCTAAGAAGACAAGACATGTGGATATAAAGGATCCATCTGTTGTCTATGAGCACTCAGCAATAACCAACAAAGGTTGCAAAGGCCATGCACCCTGGATGACATTGTTTATTCACTAACTCTGAAACTATGCTCCCTGAAATCTTGTGTCAGATCACATCATTTAACCCCATTCCTGAAGGCACTTTTAGTTATTCTAGTATACAAAGCCAAAAACATCTCAAGTGACATAGACTTTTGCCAATTTTGTACTAAACATTTGAACTCATTTGGACTGCCACAAGTCTTTAAACCATCAAGACACTAAGGCAACTTTCTTTGCTGTGGGACACAAAAACGTATGATTTTATCATCCCTATTTATTTATGTACATATTTTAATAGGCATTTATTGAAGGCCTCCATTGTGCAAGATACTAGAATAATAAGCATCACGGAGAGAGGAAGACAGAGACAGAGACAGAGACAGAAAGATACAGGCAGAGGTACAGAAGGCTACAAAGATGAATGAGACCTGGATCCTATCCTAAAGGGAACTTACAGCTCAGCTTAATAGATAAGAGACAGCAAAACAAAGTAATACCCATAGCTTTGGCCTTAAAAGGAAACTGCAATCTATGTCTCTAAATCACTAAAATCATGTGCCTATCACATTTTACATTTTATGTTTATATGCCCAGAAACATTAGCTAAAATGGGGGAGAAATAAAGAATAAGGTAATAGAATGAGAGAAGAGACAGTTAAATGAGAGGGGCTGAATCATACTCTACTACTCAAGTTAGAATACAGGAGCAAAGCGATTGATGTCTTAGCTTGGGGCCTCTGGAAAAAGGACAACGAGAAAGGCAGCTTGTTCTACCTGGCTTTCTTTCAGCTAGGGGCTGGAAAGCCAAAACCAAACCAGATTTCTAGGTTTTCTGGCTTTAATACAATATAATAAATAAGACTCTGGCAATTTGTGCTAGACTCTTGCACTGGGTCAGCAATTACTATGTGTAAGAGTGCTTCAAAACAACAGTCTTCTCTACAACACTCCAAATGGCTTTTCATGTGAAGAAATATGGTCTTTGGCGTTTAAAGCTTAACAAAACAAAAATGACTCTTCTTTATCTATAAAGTAGGTAGAACAAGTGTGAGACAACTACCCAAAGTAGAATAAAATCCAGCATCAAAAGACAGAGGGGTATTCTCTGGTGTGAAAAACTACAATGGTACGTAAGATCCTGATGATATAATTGACAATGTGAAATAGGAAGAAAAGGCTAAAGGTGTAGGGGAAGTGGGAAGGGTAGAGGAAAGCTAATAAGGGAAAAGAAAAAAATGAGAAAATGAAAAAATGGAAATAAAGTGTTTGTAAATAGGGAAGGGGGGTGAAGAGAGGGCAGGGACAAGGGGAAAAAATGAGAACCAAGACCTGTCATGTAAAGGTACAAGATCCCAATGATGAATGTAACTGTACTGTATACCTAAAATGTACCAATAAACTCAATGAGGGAAAAAAAAAAGAGTGGGTAAAGACTACAAACTTGGGAGTCTGACAGACTTGAGTACAAATTCTGATTTTACTATTTCGGCTAGTTAGGTTATTACTCTGTGGCCCTAACTGCCTCATTTGTAAAATGGAAGGCCACAACATTCCTCCACAGGATCATTGCAAAGATGAAATGATCGAAGCCAACAGCAGTTGGCCTTACCATGTATATAAATAAGCAATGTAATTCTTCATCCCTCTACGATATCTTCACTTTAATCTTAGATATATTTTAGATTTTTCTCAGGATGAGCAACTCACAGCCAGGCAGTTCCAACTGAACAAACAATACAAAGTGGCAGATAATCCTGAGTGCTTATCTATAATTACATTTGACGAGGGAAACACTTTAAGAGAGTTCACAGACTTCAAAAGTTCACAAAAAACTAGCTTAGGGTTAGTTGAAAACACTTCATTTTGTCTTTTAGGGAATGACATTGTCTAAACAATATGAAATAGATAACTATTGTGCTCCGATGTTTTCAAGGAAAGGAAGATGGAAGAGGGGACTCTTTACCAAAAAAAAAAAAAAAAAAAAAAATTTTTAAAAAAAAAAAAAAAAAAAAAAAAAAAAAAAGACAACCACAGTCTCCACAAGATATTAAGGGGGAAGGTAAGGAGAAAGGGAAGAGGAGTAATGTGGGGTGAAGAAGATCAAAGTATGTTATATGCATGTCCAAATATGCCAGAACAAAGCCTAATATTCTGAATAACTAATATTCACTAATTTAAAAAAATTAATTGAACTCTCCCTTTCCTTTCCTCTTTCTCTTTTCACAGCTTATGATACACATTCCTCTGGAAAGGAATATATTAGGGTGATGGGGTCTGGAGAAAAACATGCTTATTTTTGTGCCTTGGGTTCCTGGATTGTACTCTGTAGAAGATGCAACAGGTCAGCTAATTGTACATAAGGAGTGAGATGTTATTCAGCAGAGCTTCAGGGAAGGAGAAAAGATGCAGATTCTCATAAGGGAAAAGTCACAGTCAAAGACCAGACATCTCTTTCCAGTGAACCAGGCAGGGCAGACCCACCTGAGGAGAGTGGCATCTGAGGGTACAGTGTGGGAGAAAGGGTGGACCTAAGCTAGCAAACCAATGAGAGGACTTCGTTGAGGGAGTAAGCAAGACACGTTTTGTTTTGTTTTGTTTCTCTTTTATTGAGTTTATTGGTACATTTTAGGTATACAGTACAGTTACATTATTATTGGGATCTTGTACCTTTACAAGACACGTTTTAGCAGGGGAATTTTTTCAGAAGCTTCCATGTGATATGTAACATGAAGCCTGTTTCATCTCTTTGCTTTCAGTAAATGTTTTCATTATTCTCTGGATTCTGCAGTCAGACTGCAGTTTCCCTGGATGTGACAATCCACAGTGACGAGACTAGGGAAGAGACATCACACATCACCAAAGTAGCCAGATAAATAAGAAAACTATTTAGGGAAGATAGGAAATATTTAAGGAAGATAGGGTAGATATTTAGGGTAGATAAAGCCCCAATCTTTAGCCCCATCACTTCCTGCCTACACCCTATTTGAATTTTAATTAATACTTCTGAGACTATCATGATGAAAAACATATAGAGAACTTTTGGAGGAATGCTAAGTTCAAAAGTAAAGAAAATAAATTTTGAAAGTATAGCTTAAAAAGGTAAAGTAAGGTATAGTAGAGGGGAGTTATCTACTGGCTTAACATTGCAGAAGTATTTGTGTGCCATTTGGAGTCTCTGTCTGTCCTCAGCAATTTCTCACCCCCATATGAAATAGAAAGCAAGCAGGAAGGAAGGAAGGGTGGGGGGGGGGAAATGGAGGGAGGGAGAGAAGAACAAAGAAAGGAGGAAAGGAGACAATCTCACAAAATTACTCTGGCAAAACAAGGGTCTGTAGGGCACTCAGTCGTGCACATGTAGGTTGGATAAATCACACCTCTGCCTTGATGCTCAGATGAGGACAATATCTTCTCATAGAGATTTGACCAGAAAAGACTGGAAGCAGGGAAATAGAGATGGGTAAAAGCTTATCCAAAGAGGGATCTAGATACTGGGAGGAAATTTACTAAAGGTGGAAGAAGACATGGTAAATTATGAAAATACTAAGGCCTAGCCTCACTATCTCACAGTCAGGAGACTGGCCCTCTAGTTTCTCTATTCCAACTTGGTAACTTTGGTTCTTAAGCATCAGAGTGCATTGAAAAGTACGTGAGGGAGGGCAGGGACAAGGGGAAAAAATGAGAACCAAGACCTGTCATGTAAAGGTCCAAAATCCCAATAATGAATGTAATTGTACTGTATACCTAAAATGTACCAATAAACTCAATAAACAAAAAAGAAAAGTACATGAGAAGTTTGTTAAATGTCTACTTTGCAGGTATGATGCCCCCACCTAATTTAATAGATCTGGGTAGAACTTATGGATGTACATTTTTCACAGATTTCAGGTAACTCTAATGCCAGGATCTCTCAATACACATAATCAATGGAGTGTAACACCAGAAAACTGAATCACCAGTTTTGAAAATATAAATGTCCCAGAGGAAGTGTACTGTGAATGTTAGACTTGATGAATACAGATATGAATCAGCTTTTTTCAGGTACCATTTTATAAAGGTCTTCTTATACTCTTCTGCATACTTTGGACAACACGACTAGAATGTATAGTGTTGGCTCAGGACTGGAGGTATGAGGTTCATGGTAGATCTCTTCCTAGAATGCATGAGGCTTTGGATTCAATCTCTGGTCTCACCCAACCTCACCCACAAAAGTGTGCATTCAGCTAGCTTGCTTTGAAATTAACTGAGTTACTAAAATCACTGGTGTGAAATGCACTAAAAGTGTATCATTCACAGCAATTACTAGTAAAACTGTGTCTCAGAAGTGGTTCTCAACAAATGTATCACAGCATCTTTTGATTATATGCTACCAATTCCAGATGATGTTGATATTTTTCAGAAGCAATAGTAAGCTAAGTACCTTGCATGTTGCAGTACTGATCACTAGGTAAGTAACCGATAGAGTTAAAAAGTAGCAAGAGAGCAACATGGAATCTCTGAAAGTTGCATTCTTTCTGAAACATACACTTTGCCTTGGAAATATTTCGAAGAGTCTTGAAAGGGCAGGTGACAGTTTTATGTGCCTAATGACATGGTTCTGATAAGCTATTGAACTTCAAAATTGTGGACACAAAGGTATCTCTCTGAGTGAACCACTAAATATTCCAGAATCTAAACACAACACTGGGCCGGGGATTAGCTCAGCCATTCTGTGGCCAGCCTGGCAAGCACAATGACCCGAGTTCAATCCCTGGTACCAAACAAAACAAAACAAAACAAAAAAACCACTAAAACTCAGAATCACCGAACTCCACTAGGATCTGGTGCTAAGTTACAAACATATCTAATGAGAGTATTGATTATAACAGACTCAGTTTTCAGGCAGCAGAACCTGAACAGAATGGTCTAAGGAAAAGGGAAGAAATAGTAGACAGCTGGGGCTAAACAGATTGAGTTTGAGAATGAAGGGCTGACTCTATGGATCCTATCAATCTGGAATGACTTTGATGCTTAGGACTGAGAAGGGTATGGCAGAAAATCGAGAGTTTCAAAAAAGAGCTGTTATTCGTAATTAAATAAGTATAGATTTATAAAAGATTTTCCCTAACCTGAACTAGTTTCTCTGGATACAGATTCTGAATCAGAGAGTGGCATGTACAAGGTTCACTGCAAAGGTGAGACTAAGGCAGAAGGAGAAACTGGCCTGCAATCTGATTGCATTTGAACCTTCAGCTGATCCTATAGGGGAAGCTGGGATGGGTCACTTAGGTTTGTCCTAAAACAAGGTAGCTCCCCATTAGCCACTCTGGCTTTGCCCTTTCCACTAAAAAGGCTTAACCTGGGGTAAATCAGAGCTCACTCGGAAACACAGCTTGAGCCTTAGCAGCCAATTTCCCAGCAGCTGGGGATAGGTATATCAACCTAAATAAGGGGATCTAGCTGAGAAATGTAGAATTCACTTGAGTAATATTATCTGAAGTAACATTTAAGGCAGACTGGAAACCACTGAGCAGGGGTTTTGTGCAAGATTTGTGGGGAGTGGCAAAAAAAAATACCAAGTCTTGACCCCTAACAGGAAGAGGTTTGCAGAGGCTAAGCAAGTTACTATGGTCCTGTAAGGACAGCCTAGCTTTTAATGGACTTCCAATTCCAACAAGAAACTATAGACTCTTTAGGAACTGAGATAAAGCCATTCTAAAAGATCCCATTTAGGAAATTTCACAGAAGTCACCATCAATGGGAGAGGGCACCAATTCAACATTCATAAGCATAAGGCATGTGCAAAGGAAAAGATCGACCATTTTCAAATGCAAAGCATAGAATAGAAGCAATTCTAGTTCCAGAGGTTTGGGTATTGACTCTTTACATTACATGCAGCCACTTCCTTGGAATAGGATAAAATCCATTAGGTCAAATAAAGACACCAGTCTCCACTTCTCATATCAGAATGTATATCTACTTCCTGATTAACTTTTCTAAATTCTGAATTTAGGGCTGGGGATTTAGCTCAGTGGTTCCGTTGCCTGCCTCGAAAACACAAGGACCCAAGTTCAATTCCTGGCACCAAAACAAAGACAAACAACCTCTCTAAATTCTGAATTTAAAATCTGTGAAGCTTAGGCATAAAGAAAATGAACTGACAACTCATTTTGTATTTTATTATTCATGAAGAAAAGATATCTCATAAAGAAAAGATATCTTCTATTATTTGGAAAATTACATTAGTTCTTTATCACCACCACCCTAAAAATAATTGATGCTTTTTTCCTGATTTTGAGATTTAATGGTCTTATCAGTTACCCATTTCCACCTGTAATCTACTTCCATTCCCCATTTAGGTTGGTTCTGTGAATTCAGTAACATTTGAATATTGTAGTCACAGCACAAAACTATCTAGCTTAGGTATACAAGTCATTTTTATAGTCCTAGCTTGTCTGTCTAGAAAAAGTCATACACATCAATGCCAGTCCTGAGTTATCACTTCAAGAATTCATAATGTCAATTAACTCAAATTTCCAAAACATATAAAGATTTATGAATACTCAGTGACGTCTTGACTTGCTAAAAAGCAAACTCTAAGATTGCTAACACAGAGTCTGTCTTCAAGGATGAAAGAGTAACTTCAGGAAAATGACATTATCTCAACCTTTCCTGTGCTGATTATTTGAAAAGAAACTTTCTTCAACTGAAATTCAATTTATGCATTCATTTCCTCTTATGTCATTTATATGCTACATTTTGTGCTATTTTTGATAATTTATAAGTAGATATTCAAAGTAGTTCTTGTTATACATTGGAAATGTTATTTTTACATCAATGATTTTTTTGTCCAGAAAAAATATATACTTTAAGTTATAGTAATCTTTTACTACTCAACAACAAAAAGTTCATAATTGATGAAATGATCACATATAAATGACCATTAAATCATTTTTAAATTACATCACTTACAAGTTGCTAGAATATCAAATGATATGTATGTGACTTCAATTTAACAATGTACTCAG
Source organism: Fukomys damarensis (assembly GCF_012274545.1). Lineage (NCBI taxonomy): Eukaryota > Metazoa > Chordata > Mammalia > Rodentia > Bathyergidae > Fukomys > Fukomys damarensis. Next base: position 25,893,171 of record NW_022900941.1, on the reverse strand, counting down.
AATTTTCACATTAAAATAGGGCAAATAGCAGTTTAATTCAGAGGAATAATTTGAGGTATGTTTACATTGAACAAATTCTCCAAAATATTAAGCATCAAAAGAAATGTGTAATTACCCAAAATATTCATTCTTGTGCCTATTAGCAAAGTGCAGAATTGAGCAAAGAAAAATGACATTTCATCCATATGAAGTATTTTGCCTTGATCTGATTCTTTCTTCTCTACATGTCCTGTCTGTATTACTCTTTTGAAAATAGACAAATGATAGTCCTCACATTTGGCAATGTATCTCTCCTAATCCTTATCTAGGCCAAAATTCAAGTCCTGGAGTGGAGGAAGGAGCTATTAATGCCTCAGGATAAATTCTCAGGATAACCTCACTGCTACTTTAGCCAGAGGAAATTAACATTTATTGAGAAGTTACATTTATCAAGCCAGACCTATACTTACTATAATATTTCCATACTCCATTCATTCATTCAATAAACACTTATTAAATGTGTACTTTTTGTCAAGCACTGGAGATATGAATATGTCGTATATTGTGTGTCCCAAAGGCATAGCCTTTATTTACTAACCTAAATAATAAGTCTTACAAACTGAAAGGAAAAGTGCTACTCTCCATTTTTACTTTGAAGATGAGAGAATGGAGACCCAAAAAGGTTAAATGCTCTGTCCAGGTCAAGTCTGTGAAAATCTCAACTCCATTCTCATGCTACTGTCATCTTTTTGCTGCTGGATAAAACATTTTTATATTCTACCTGGAATGTAATGATGCGAATTGAAATGTCAGTGCATTACTCAGTGTCAAAATCCCACAATGTATAGTCTGAAATGCTTTTCTTTTTTTTTTTTGTCATTTTCTGTATGTGTATTGCTTATATAAAACTGCCTACCTCACAAATTAGGAAAAGATACAAAACTGTATTGCATGACAATACTGTCATCATTTGTTGGTGCTGGTTTTCAGTGCAACAAAGATTGAGCAAGGCATAACTTTTAGCCCCAAATCCAGTCAGGGCCGATTATCTTCAGCTATATGTGGGGGACCTTGAAAGTAAGTCAAGTTCAAGTTCATATGCTCACAGTTCATTTTCTTTCCTAAGGATTCCCAGTACTCACTCCCATTATCTAGGAAAAAGTGATGATGCTAGACCAGTTCAAGCTTCTACTGTGGGGGTCAGTTGGACCAATAACTGGGGCCTTGGACAAAAGCCAACTCCTTTGGAAACTCCCCTCTTAGCTGTGCATTTTTAGCCTGTGGTCATCTGTGGGATTTCCCCCAAAAAACTTCTCTGTCATGGCAGAAGCTTAACAGCTCTGTTTTCAGAATACTATACAAGCCAGGAGGTCAAAGTAATATGAAAAATGTGATTTACATCTTAATTTCTCTATTCTCAAATCCTTTTCAATTTTCATATTCTTAAATCCTCTATTTGCATTTTGAAGTCTTCTTGTAAACTTGTTCACTTCTCTCCCCTAAATGATACACTCAACATTTCCTGACAGTCTATGTCCCATAGAATTCTAGGTACTTTTGGTATATTATAACCAAGACTGAAGTTTCCAGATACCATTTCACAGGCTTTCAAAGTAATGGGTTACAGACTAAATGTTTTGTCAAATACAATGATAAGATTCATGCTTATATATATATGGAACAGCAGATCTTCAGGAACAACAGATCATGCATATTTAACTTGTCTGTAGAAGCACTAGACAACTGGATTTCATTTCATGTTCATCATAATAAAATTTTGGGCCTTGGAAATGGTTCCAAGCATGGCAGACAATTTGAAAAAAGACAAGATTCTCCTTGGTAGAAAGGTATCAAACTACCTAAATTATTCAGATTGCTGTATTTCTCCAGATAGGCCTACTCCTGCTAAGTATACTACAGGACTAAAAGCGTATTCAGAAATTACTGGTCAGAAGCTATCTGTGACCCAGATACTGTTTGGATTTGCATGAGATGTTTCCAAAGCAGTCCGGGAAAGCCCACAAATTCAAAGCAGCCTCTTTATCCTCACCCCATTTCTGCTGAGTCCAAGAACCTTATTTCATTTCCTGCATGGTAGGCATTTTTCAGGGACTAGGTAAGCCATGGCTTCTGTGCTGCTTTCTGAGTCATTGTCCTGAAATGATACATGCTAGGGTGTAGTACAGCTACTTAGTTCCCAGAGAAAATAAACAAACAGAAGTCAGCTAGGAACTTGAGTTTACTAAAAACAAAGACAACAAACCACTCCAAATTTTCTATTTATTTTTAAAGAAATATCCACATGATATTTCTAATCCTGAGAATATGTTTTATATGAGAGCTTTTGCTCTCTGTGCCTCATTTCACACACATGCCGTGATTTGTGAAGGAAACTGGCCGTCTTCTTCCAAGCTGGTCTGTTTCTGGAAGACTGAGTTGTATGGCTCCAATTATGGTAGTAGTGGCTCTAATTATGGTATTAGTGAACATATATTCACAGAGAAACTTCAGAATACCATGAAAATTAACTTTACCATTTATAAGAGGGTACATTTTTATTTATTCCATGAACTGTTATATATGACAGTGTGTTAGGTTCTAAAGAGTTACAAAAACGAATTAAGGAAAGAGTCCTTTCCCTCAAGGAGTGTCAATTATAGGAATAAGGATGAGGTATGAATACAAAAAGTCCATATATGTGGTATATTATGGAATTATAAATAGAATACATAGGGATTTGAGAGGTGCATAAGAAAATAACAAGTCTTCTACTAATATTGAAATAGAATACATTTAGGAATATTATTCAGATCTCCTAAAGCTCTGAAGAAATGGAAGCTAGAAGTAGTACTTGGAAATTGCAAAAACAATAAACATTCAAGTAAGTGATTAACCCTACCTATCTCTCTTGTACAGAACAAAGTTGAGTTGAAAACTGTTATTGAGTGCTTACAGGCATTATAAGATATAAATTAATAATCATGATATTCTAGTACCATTTGCCTATTTTTTAAGATAAATAAATGAAAGGTCAAGTAACTTACTTGATTTTATTTTAGATAAATAATGGTAGAGTCAGGGTTAGAAGAAAAGTCCAGTAAGTCTCAGCTATGCAGTCTTTAGTAGGGGAGGTTGTGAAGGAGAGGAAAACACAGGCACAAAAAGTAATTTAAAGATTAATAGCACACTTAGGCTAGGATATGCTGTGGTAATAAAAAGCCCTCAAGTCTTTCGCTTATGGCAGGAATCTGTCCCTTGCTTACACTACTCACCTTACACGACAACTGCATGTCTCCCAGGGAGTCTGTTTTGAGTTCTTTCCGCTCTAGGTCCAGGATGAAGGAACTACACCACCCTAGATACACAGATTGCTGTACAGAAGAGAAAGCTCCTTTAAGCTTGTGGTGAGAAATGATCTGTATCACCTGTGTCCTCTTTTTATTAGTCGAAGAAATTACGTGAGCAAACCTGACGCCCCTTCAGGAAGCAATATATTTCCATCAGAGAGGAGTTGCAAACATTCTGAACAAGAATATATTCTATCACCCTCTGCTCTCTTGGTCACATATTGTCCTCTCCCTGTTATGCAGTTATTTACCCTTTCCCCAAAAGACACAACCAAATTTCTTACTTACTCCTGGGATTAGGCTCAAACTTCAGGATTTTGTGATAGTTTAGTAGAACTGAAGGTTATTCATTTTGATCCAAATAACTATAAAATACCTGTATGGCAAATATGCCCAATACACATTCAATATATAGTGTAACAAAAACAAGATGACCTTGATAAACATTTCCACATGGAAAAGGAAAGAGAGGAGACACATAACAATCCACAGGTTAGTGAAATCCTAAGATTCCATTTGAGCAGCCTCAGTGAGGGATTCATGTCCTGGGGTGAGTCTCTCCATTCAGGCCACTGCAGCTATGGAGTAAAACTGCACTACAGGGTGACATGTTTTGAAATGGAAATAAAACAAAAGTAAAGGTTTGATTTTACCTGGACTGAACTTTGCCATACTAGGCATTGAACCCAGAGCCTTCACACTGAGCTGTTTTTTATATTTTAATTTTTTAAATTATCTTTAAATTTTGAGACAGAATTTTACTAAGTTACTAAATTGCCTGGGCTGAATGCAAACTTGTGATCCTCCTGCCTCAACCTGGGATTACAGATGTGCGCTGGTACACCAGGCTGAAAGTGAGTTTAATCTGGCTACAAAAAATAACTGAAAGCTCTATGATTTGTTGAAGATGCTTTCAGAGACAGAGAAGGGAAATTTAACAGGAAACTGTTGAAAGCAGTGACTAGAGTAACTGCAAAATCATTGCATGTTTCTATGTTCCTGAGTTCTGAATTTTTGTTATAAACCAGACTAGATGGGTGGATATTGGGAGAGGGTCCAAAGATGACTACATTTTCTATTATTAATGGCTGAGAAAATGAACTACTCTATAAAAATATTTTTAAAAGATGTTTTGTTTTTTTATATACATTAGCTATATTATACAACTTCTATGTGACCCAAGACAATTCTTTACTTAAGGAAGACTAGGCAGGCAAGCCAAGTGTATCCAACTCATGCGCTACAGGCTGAACATATTTCAAAATCCACACTGACACTGGGAAATATAGAAGAAAATAGATTTCAGTGTTTTATCTTTAGATATGTTAGACTTGCTTCAACTCAATTTAAGCTATTGGTAAAGAGAAGGGAATGAGTAGTTACAAGAAATTTGTTCAAACAATGCAAACCAGCATCTGCTTGGGGTAGACAAAGACTAATCTACAAAAAGAAAGATGGCAACATATTTAGATTTGGTGGTTGACCTGCTTCTAATGAAATTTGAGGTTCAGGAAGGCATTTCTCCTGTTCCTGATGGTACTGAGGCCACACCATCTCTAACTTGCTACTGTTTCTTCCTCTTCCTCCTCTTCCTCATCCTCCTCCTCCTCCTCTTCTTCTTCTTCCTCCTCTTCTTCTTCCTCTTCCTCTTCCTCTCTTCTTCTTCTTCTTCTTCTTCTTCTTCTTCTTCTTCTTCTTCTTCTTCTTCTTCTTCTTCTTCTTCTTCTTCTTCTTCTTCTTCTTCTTCTTCTTCTTCTTCTTCTTCTTCTTCTTCTTCTTCTTCTTCTTCTTCTTCTTCTTCTTCTTCTTCTTCTTCTTCTTCTTCTTCTTCTTCTTCTTCTTCTTCTTCTTCTTCTTCTTCTTCTTCTTCTTCTTCTTCTTCTTCTTCTTCTTCTTCTTCTTCTTCTTCTTCTTCTTCTTCTTCTTCTTCTTCTTCTTCTTCTTCTTCTTCTTCTTCTTCTTCTTCTTCTTCTTCTTCTTCTTCTTCTTCTTCTTCTTCTTCTTCTTCTTCTTCTTCTTCTTCTTCTTCTTCTTCTTCTTCTTCTTCTTCTTCTTCTTCTTCTTCTTCTTCTTCTTCTTCTTCTTCTTCTTCTTCTTCTTCTTCTTCTTCTTCTTCCTCTTCCTCCTCCCCCTTCCCCCCTCCTTTTTCTTCCTCTCCTCCTTCTCCTTGTTCCTCTTCTTTTTGCACAACACACAACCTTCACTACTGAGTTATGTATTACTAGACAGGTAGTTTTCAAGGGCAAACAAAAAAGTAGATAAAGGGACACTAGGATAAGGTTGATGGCCTTGAACTTGTAAGCCACAAAGAAGCCTGAATAGGCTCATGTCTGATGGAACCAGATGGTGTAGATGGACACTCTTAGACCCCTGCTGTAAGAACCTGCTCACCATCATGGAATGGCTCTTTTTTTTTTTATTTTTACTTTCTCCAAAGCTAAGTGAAGTCCCAACAAGTTATCTTCTCTTCTACATTCCTAGCTATACAACTATTTTTCAAACAATAGATTACTTGTGTTAATAAGCAATCCATTTACTTATTTGTTTTCTAGTTTATTTATTCATTGGTTATGCTAGGGATTAAACCCAGAGCTTTTCCCATGCTAAGCAAATATTCTATATATCAGCCCTCAAAATAAATATTTTAAAACTTTCTATGCTTTCATTTCTAAAGTATTCAATAATAATTATATTTTATATTTTAGAAGCTTGTTAGAAGAAAATTTAAGTTGTAAGAGTATAAAAGGAACACACGACCAAAAAGTTTGAGAGTACCTGCGCTGTCTCATTCACTCCATTTGGCCAGACTACAGATGATTCAGGCTGCCTATCCTTTACCCTCTGTACACATATGATGAATACTGTTAGCTTTGCCTGAGCCAGTTGTTTTTTCTTGCACTTGAGAATGAGCTGACCTCACTGGACCCTAAGCATCGTGAGCACAGGGACCATGCCATTTTCATCCCTTCATCTCCATGGAGCCTCTCATCTGGTAGCTGCTCAACTGAAAAATAAATTATACAAATGAACAGAAATGATAGCTTTATTTCTTGAAAAATGGATTTCTTGGTTTTCTAAAATCAAAGGAAAATCATGTTTCTAAAATGAGAGAAGGCTAAATTAACCTACTTCCTTCCAATATTTTCAAAATCTAACAAGAAAAACAGTGACAACTGACTCTGAGTACTTCATGCGCCATCACTGAGCTAAGCACTTTACAGGCGCCATCTCATTTATTCCAAATGGTAACTCTAGGAGTTAAATGTTCTTATTATTTTAATTTAAAAAAGGAGGAAAATGACAGTTACAGAGGCTGAGGTACACAGTTTGCCCAAGTCCTCACACTAATAAGGGACACCGCTTAGATGTTGACTTTACCAACATTACTTAGTAAAGGAACTATTTTGCACCTTCATATCTTTAATGATATTCTATTTTCACAGCAACCCAGACTGAAATAACAGGCTCAGGTAATTATTCTTATTTATAAATGTGGGAATCCCTGCTCTCCAAAATCTACAAATACAACACGCATTTCAGACATGGGGTTTAGGAGATGTGGAAAATAGAGGTGAAAAGGAAGAAATTCTTTTGCAAACGATTCCTGTGCATAGTGATCTTTTCCAGAGAGATATGAAGAAAAGCAAATAAGAAATCAAAAATTGGATTTATGTTTCAGGTTTTGCCTAATGCTAACTGTATGTCTAAGCCACAGTATTCCTGAATCTCCGTTTTCTGTCAAAAGATTGAGGAGTTTCAACTATCAATAATTTTCCATTTGCTCCCCATTCCATTACCACTACTGACATATAAAATTCCCAATACTCTGTCTTTCTAAAAATAATATTTAAAATATATACAAGCTACACACACAGGCACAGACATAATTATAATCTTTTTTACAGAAATGGGATTATACCATGCATATTTTTCTGCAATTTATATTTTGCCCTTAATTATAGATCTTTGAGATCTTTTCCTATCAACACATATAGATTTATTTCTCTTTTTAAAAAAGCAGAGATTTAGTATTTCATTGTATGAAGGCCCTGTAATTTATATGGACCGATCCCTCCCAGTTGGAAGACATTTAAGTTGTTTGTAATTTTTTATTATTACAAATATTGTCAAGTGAGCCTCGTGAATCAATTTAAACCTTCAGTGCTTGACAGAGAATACATCCTTCTTTGTGGAATTCCTGAAGAATGCCACCAAGCCCCAAGGTTCTAGGAAACGCAGTTAGAAAATCACTAGAGATGATCTTACATTTCCTTTCCTCTCAATTATATCAAACTCATTTAACCCTAAGCATTTGTTTCTTCTTATGTGGCAATATCTCCTAATAGTTTTGTTTGAATAGATTTGTCTTTTCTCTAACATAAGACCGTAATGAGTTTGAGGATCCTTATTGTTTAGCATCTTTCTTCATTCCTCAAAGACGAGCATAGCATTCAGTGGGATATAAAAAAATGCTCAAAATATGTGTGTAATGGCGACTAGAAGATTGGGTTGGTAAAACAGAATATTTAGTTATACTTCTTTGTCAATTGTTACCATTCACATAGAGTGTGGGCACTTAGAATTTACTATCTTGGCTTCAGTATCGAGGCTTCAGTGGGTTAGTGGCAGTTCTCATATCACTCAAAGAAGGAGATAAAAGTGAAATGGGAGATTGCTAGATGCTTGCTTTCCATTTCCAGGATTGCCAACCATGCTGCTACTCTGGAAATGCCATTTATGGTTTAGTTCATGTGAAAGGCATCTCCTAGAGTTGTGTTCAAGTAGGCTAACCTCACAAAGGTACATCATGAAATTATACTTCCTTTTATTGCGTGAGATGTTGGCAAAATACATATCAGCCTTTACTTTATTCTCAGAAACATTGCTCCATCCATCATTTTCTCCATTACTTGAATCTCTATTCCTTACCTTTCTGTTTACTTTTGTTCATATGAACATGCTTATATCTCTTTCATCATCTTAGTGGTAGACGTGATGATCAAAAGAAGGACCATAAGGGCTTGGGATTAAGCTCAGCGGTTCGGTGGCCTGCCTTGCAAGTGCAAGGACCTGAGTTTGATCCCCGGTACCAAAAAAAAAAAAAAAAAAAAAAAAAAAAAAAAAGAAGAAGAAGAAGGACCATATGACAATGTTGATGATGATGGTAAACCTCCTACACTATATGTCTCTTATCTTTCACAGGTGAAACTTCTTAAAAGAATAGATTCTACCCTTGTCCTCAACTTTACAACCATTTCACTGGATGATTTTCCCTCCTTTTCTCACTTCTCCTCTCTGTAACATGACCGCTATTTACCATATCATCCTTCCGGAAACCATCTTCCCTCCTTCCTTTTTGTGATTCCACTTTCCCCTGTACTTAACCAATCTCTCAGTTCTCCTGTAGGCTCCTTTGACAGTCTCCCTCTCTCTGCTTATCCTCCTCTACCTCTGTTATCCGTAGACTAGTTTCTTTTGATTCATCGAACAAATGGATTCCTCTAAAACTTGCTCTTGTTCTTTTGGGGTTCCCATATTTTGCTGAATATACAACCATCCACCCAGGTGTACAGTCCAGAAATTTTGAAGTTCTTTTTCATTTTTTCTCATCCCTAACATTCAATCCATTCTTTAACACTTACATACTAAAGTGTGGATATGACTTTCTTCCTCAAAGTGACTCTCCAGGCAAACTGGAGTCTTCCTGGATTATTATTTAAGTCTCCTAACTGGACTCCTTGCTTTTGATCTAGTCCTTTCTAAATCACTGTGCTCAGGAAGTCTCTGTAATACATATGTCTGCTCAGATAAGAAGAATTTCTAAAGTTTTCAGTGGTTCCAGGTATAATTCAGAATTAATTTCAAATAACTTTGCTTAGCCCAAAAATCATTTTTTAATTAGTACATGCTTGCAGTACATAATGTTCCTTGAGGGGAGTTGGGACATGTACATACCACATCTTAATTACATTTTTATTACCTTCCCCTTTCTCTCCCCTCCACCTATCTCTTGCTCCCTGTCCCATTTGAGACAGATCTATTGCCTACTTCCTATTATCTATCTTTTGTTTTGATCTTTATTTATATTTTGGATTTCTCATGTAAGAAAAACCGTGTGATATTTAAAATTGTGTTTTATACATAAGATCCTAAAGAGATAACTGACATTGTGAAATAGTAAGAAAAGGGCTAAAGATGTAGGGAAAGTTGGAAGGGTAGGGGAAAGGTAATAAGGGAAGGAAAAAAAATATGAGAAAATGAAAAAATGGAAATAAAATGTTTGTAAATGGGGAGGGGAGAAGGGGGTGAAGGGAAGGCAGGGACAAGGGGAAAAAATGAGAACCAAGAGCTGTCATGTAAAGGTACAAGATCCCTATAATGAATGTAACTATACTGTATACCTAAAATGTACCAATAAACTCAATAAAGAAAAAAAATTGTGTTTTAATTTATTTCACTTAACATTATGGCCTCAAAGTCCACCCATTTTCCTACAAATTCCTTTCTTAATTTTATCCTGTTTCACACTTTCCCACCACTTTTTTGACTACATCTTCCTTTCTCCTTTTTACATTCAATTTTTTCTTGGAATAACTTTTGTATCTACTTCTTTATTTCCATCTTTATTTCTTTCTTTATTGGACCAACTTTCACAATTCTTACACATCCGCCTCAAGCATCATCTCCTCCATTTGCTAATGTGTGGTTCAAGACCACCGAATAATTTTTCTCTTTCCATCAAATTACAAATCTCATACACTCACTCATCTTCTCTTTGACAAAGGGGCCAAACATGTCCACTACAAAAAAGATAGCCTCTTTAATAAAGTGGTGCTGGAAAAACTGGCTTTCAACATGCTGAAGACTAAAACTAGACCCATGTCTCTCACTGTGCACTAAACTACGATCAAAATGGATCAAAGATCTAAATAATAAAATAGAAGCACTAAATCTACTGGAAGAGATAATAGGGAGAATTCTTGAGGACATAAAAGTAGGCAAGGACTTCATGAGTAGACTGTGCATGAAACTAGACCATATAGGAAATAATACAAAGAGTCAATAACTAGGATCTCACCCTATTAAAAAGCTTTTGTGTTGTTGTTTGTTTTGGTACAGAGGATCAAACTGTGACCTTGTGCTTACAAGGCAGGCAGTGGAACCACTGAGTTAAATCCCTGGACTTAAAAAGCTTTTGTACTATAAAAGAATCACCAACAGAGTGAAGAAACAACCCACAGAGTGGAAAAACATCTAGCCAGTAATTTCTCAGGCATAGGACTAATATCTAGAACATACAAATAATTGAAAAAAATCAGATCCCTCAAATTGAAAGACCCAATCCAAAAGTGGACTTCTGACATTTCTCAGATGAAGAAGTATGAATGGCAAATAAATATATGAAAAAATGTTCAATATAACTGTTCATCTGAGAGATGCAAATTAAAGCAATACTAAGATAACCATCTCACTCCAGAAAGAATAGCTGTTATCAAGAAATCAACCAACAGCAAATGCTGGCAGGAATGTGATGAAAAAGGAATCCTTCTCCACAGTTAGTGGGAGTTCAGACTGGTACAACCACTGTGGAAATCAGTGTGGAGATTCCTCAAAAATCAAAGATTAGAGTCCCATTTGATCTAGCTATTTCTCTTCTGGGTATTTTCCCAAGAGAATTAAAAGCATACCCATGTTTATAGCGGCACAGTTTGGAACAGCTAAATCTTGGGAACAACCCAAATGCCTATCAACTAATGAATGGATAAAGATATGGTTTTTCTATGCGATGGAACACTACTCAGCCACAAAGAAGGATAAATCTGAGCCATTTATAGCTAAATGGATGCACTTTGAAGCTACTCTTAAGTGAAATAAACTGGATACAGATGTAGAAATATCACATTGTCTGGTGTAAGAAACTAAAAATATAAGTAGGGACCAAAATGTATAATAGACAATGTGAAATAAGAAATAATAGTTTGATAGGAAGGGGGAACTAGAGAGGGGAGAGGGGAAAAGGAAGGAAAGAAAAATTTAAAATGAGAAAAGAAGGAAAATTTGAAACAGGGGGCTGGGGATTTAGCTCCAGTGGTTCATTCACCTGCCTTGCAAGCACAAGGACCCAAGTTTGATCCCCAGTACCAAAAATAAATAAATAAATAAATAAACAAACAAACAAACAAATAAATCAATAAAATGGAAACAGGGCTTTTGTATAAAGGAAGGGGAAGAAAGGCTGAAGGGAGAGGAGGGGGAATGAAAAAAAAGGAATCAAGATACATCATGTAGTACCAATAAACTCAATGAGAGAGAAAAAAGATACATCATGTAAAGGTACAAATTCCCTATGATGAAAGTGATGGTTATATAAATCTAAAGTGTACTGGTAAAGTTAAAAATGATAGTAAAAAAGAAATTATAACCTCATGATGTCTTTTTTCTATTTTTAATTTTAAATACTTAAGAACATAGAATGAATATTAGTTGGATGAATACATCCTCATATTTGCATGGGGTTACCTTGAAGAAGTAAACCTGTTTTAAAATCACAGTGTCCAAATCTTGAAAATTTAATAGATGAAATATAACACATTTTCCTGATTGTTATAAGACTATAGATTTAGTTATAACTGGTGTTCAAATAAAAATTACTTCAAAAAACCTTTCTTTTACTTAATCCCCTCTATATAAATACAACAAACACAGTGAAGAAAATATTGTTTAAATTTTGATCTAAAAAAATGAAGCTGATGGCTATATTGCTGACATTTTATAACATTGCCAAAAAGAGTCATTAAAAATTGCTCAAGAAAAATTTGGGGGAAGAACAGATATAGTGGCACCTTTTTAAAATTTTTTGGAGGGTAGGAGGGAATGTGTGAGTTATTATTTATTTATTATTTATTTAGTTAGTTAGTTAGTTACAGGGGATCAAACTCGGGTCCTTGCACTTGTGAGTCAGGTGGCAGAAACACTGAGATAAATCCCCAGCCTATTATCTATTTATTTTTATTTGTTGTGGTTCTGGCGTTTGAACCCAGGGCCTTGTGAATCCTAAGCAAATATTCTACCAGTGAGCTCCATCCCTAGACCATGGCATTATTTCAGTTGTATAAATTTATAAGGTACAATGTAATAATTTGATAATGTGTACTGTGTGTAACAAACACTTGTATTTCTAAAATAAAAGGAGAATGCTTTCCTTTTTGGTATTTACTCTGGTTATCTATATACATCCTTTCACTCTTGTTTTTCTCTACTCATGTTTCTTCCTTGAACTCCTTATCTGCTTAATGCCTTCTCCTAAATGTTCTTGTTTTATCTCACTCCACTATTTTCCTTCAGGTTTTCTGAGTCCATCCCCTCCCTAAGCCCCGCTCCCTAGGCCTCCCTTGCCCCTACCCTTCCTTCCTCTGCGGAACTATATTTTCTCTGCCTATCCTTTGCCTCGCAGCAACCTAAGCAAAACAATGCTAGAAGTGGAACTGGCACTCTGACAAAAGGGAGAGCAATTGGAAAGGAAACTTTACTCATAAAGTAGACGAGCACCTTAAAAATATCTGTGGGAAGGTGTTCGCTAAATCATCTGCTTCTTCAGATGCGGAACTTTCAGCAATATAGTTTCCACTTTGTGGAGGTGGGCCAGAAACACCTTCTTGGGCTGGATGACTGAGAAGATGTAAAGAATTATAATTTGGCCTCGAACAAAACTCAAGAATGCCCCTGTCGTGTGTGTGTGTGTGTGTGTGTGTGTGTGTGTGTGTGTGTGCATGTGTGCGAGTATGTGTTTCCTGAAAGCCCTACTGCAGTAATTCAAAGGGCTAAGATTCTGCCCTCCGCTCTGAGTCACGACTCCCAGAAGCTGAGGACCTCATATGTGTGTATTCAAAGAAAGTATTGGGCCTTGGGGACTCAAGTTAAATAACAACAGGCCAGTATTTGTTTGCTTATTTGCTTAAGCCTTTATAAAAGAAGCACAAGACCCGCTCTACCTGAATGCCTTTTCACAATCATTTTTAAAATACACAGTAGAATTTAAATTCCCACAGTAGATCTTCTGCATTACAGAACAAATAATAATAGTCTACCTTACCCTGGGCCTTGGGTCCAGGAGAGATCCATAGAAAAAGAGGCAGGAGTAAATTTCTAACATGGTGCCAGCCTTTTACTGAGAAAGTTTCATTTTTATCCCCAGGGAACTCTACACAGGGGACTGAAATTCAGTTTCGTGTAAACTGCGTGAAATACCTAAACAGCTTTTATTTTTCAGAGCTAGTTTGAAGGTAACAAGGGCTACTCTGCCTGCTTAAGAAAAAAACAAAGATGTGAAAGCTAAAATTCCACGCCCAGACTTCTCCCCGGGTTCTCTCCCAGCTCACATGCCCTTTTCTCATAATCTCTTGGGATTTTCTCCTAGAAAAAAAGGCTCAAAACTGTATCCAATATTAGTTCTCTATCTTTCATGTGGGCTATTTTCCTTACTGAATCAATGCACTTTATTTTATCAAAAAACTATATCAGATTTTTTAAATAATCTTTTCTCTAACTTCCAAGAGGTATAAAAATTTTAATACACTGCCCATTGTGTTATACAGTATTTTTACTTTTAAAAGCTTTTCTCCACATTTTAGTGAAATAAAAGTTCACTATGTCAACCATTATAAAACAATAAAAATATAGAGAAAAATAAAGCAAAAAGTGAGTCTTTTCCAGTTCTTTTCCCCAGAAAAACTACTGTTAACAACTTCTCTGTTGTTTATATTTAAAATTTTAAATATAAAATGAAATATTGAAGAGGTTGTAAGAGGTAATGAATACTGTTGTCTCTCTTCCAGAAAGTTTTTAGTTCTCTACTCTGCAGGAAGGTTTTTAGGGGCAGACAGGAGTGTCTAGACACCTCTGGGTTTTTCTAATATCAGCCCTGGAATGTGGCACCTTCTCTACCCAAGTATAGATCTGCCTGCTGGCAAATTCCTTCCCTCTAGTGTGTCCTTATTTTTTGTTTTAATGCCTGAACACAACTAGAAATGTCTTTCCCCTCCTCTAACTCCAATGATTTCCAAGATACCCAAAAGCTAGAGTTCAGAGTTCATTCTCATTCTCCAGCTTTTTTTTTTTTGTTTTTTTTTCTCTTGTCCTGGACCTGGGCACTTCGAATCATATGGTGAAATTAGGCCTGTGTTTATTTCTGTGCATAAAGAGGACTAAATTAAATGAACATTACACTTGATCTTAGCCAAAAGGCAGAGAAGCGATTTGAGCCAACACTCAACAAAGGAGCAAACAAAACTTTATGGCATTGACATTGCTCATAGATACTAGAAAAAAAAAAAAACTCAGTAGGATTAGGTCATAGTAATACTAACTCCATCATTTATGTTAAATGTTTGTTATTTATATATAAATTCTAAGGCACATATATTAACTATATAATTCATAATGTATTTTTATTATTCATACAACAAGCAAATGTTTATTGCCTAATGAACTTTAAATTTTGTTGTAAATATGATTTCTTTACACGCATTACATATTCTTTTGTCATTTCAACCCTCTCCTAGAAACATTATGTTCATTCTTTGGAAGGATCACTGTTTCAAATAGTACACACTCCAGTCTACCAGTCAGCCTGAACTGCCATATTTTTTTTCCTCTTAAATTCTTTTATTGGTGCATTTTAGGTATAAAATACATTTACATTCATCAATGGAAACTTGTACCTATACATGATATATCTTGGCTCTTATTTTTTCCCCATTCACCTGCTCTCCATTCAACCCCTCCACCCTTCCCTATTTGCAAAAGCTTTGTTTCCATTTATTTCTTATCTCATATTTTTCCCTTCCCCTTCTTTCCTTTCCACTACCCTATCCCACTTCTACCCCTTAGTGCCTTTTCTTCCTATTTCATATTATCAATTATTCATTTTAATCCTTATTTACACTTTCAGTTTCTCATACCAGAAACTATTCATCTACCCCTTAGTGCCTTTTCTTCCTATTTCATATTATCAATTATTCATTTTAATCCTTATTTACACTTTCAGTTTCTCATACCAGAGAAACTATTCAGTATTTACACTTGTGTCCTATTTATTTCACTTAAGAGTATGTCCTCAATGTTCATTTATTTAGCTATAAATGTCTCTATTGTAGTATATGTGCTGCTGAAGTGAGCACTATAAATGCCTCTAAATTCTCATTCTTTATGGCTGAGTTGTACTCCATTTTATTAAAGAACCACATTTTCTTTATCCAGTCTCCAGTTGATGGGCAATTGGGCTGTTTCCAGCTTTTGAGCTACCATATTTAATGTGACCCTTACACACTTGAACTTTACTGATGGCTCATGAGATGGCTTTTACACCCAGCTGAAGCCAAAAAGCTTCCTTCCAGAGAGTTGTTTAGAAGAGATTTGAGAGTGAGTCTGTTTTTGCCCTGAGGGAGAAGCTATGGGGTTAAGATCTGAAACCCATGAAGTATTGCTTTCTCTGTCTTCTAGCACAAGGAATGGTAGATCTCTCCCCTAGCTGCACATTAGAATCACCTTGGGAACCTTTAAAAACACCTGGCACCAACCCACAGAAGTTCTAATCAAGTTGCTTTGGGATGGATCCCAAGTATCAATATTGCTTTAGAACTCCCTCAGGTGATTCTAATGTGCAGCTAGTAAGAACTACTGAATTGAAAAAAGTTTACAGAGAGCAAGAACAGAAATGGCCGGAGGAAACACACTGATAAACGAACAAGTGGCATTTGAACTTGGTTTTAGGTATTTTGCGGGCTGAACTGCTTTTCAGACTTTTATTCATGGTTCTATTGATGAATTCTTTTTTTCAATTACCTGAGATATTCCACTGTTTTTCCAATAAATCCTCCTTTATGCTGAGCTAATTTAAGTTGCATTTATGTGATTTATAAACCAAGAAGTCCATATTAGAACTCTGTTTTCGTATGCTCAGGCTTAATGAATTTTTACACTTGTAGAATAGTTTTTCTTCATTCATGTCCTCATTAACTAATTTAAACAATATCCCAGAGTGTTCCAAGTTCCATGCTAGTTATTGAGAAAACAAAAATGAAGAGATCATACAGTTTCTTTCTTTGAGAGGTTTCCACTGAAATGAGAAAAATGGGCTTGTCAGCAGGCAGGTACAGCAATACAATAAGCATTAAGATAGAAATATTGATGAGTTACTATGCAGCACTGTGTAGTCTGGTGAAATTCTGGAAGCCTTTCCAGAAGCTTAGTTGCAGCATGGATGTAAGCAAATTTGCAAGCTGGACAGATTTTTCTGGAAAAATGATAAGGTAGTGGTCCAGCTGTTAGGAAGGAAGAAGTTAGAAGACTGTTGCAACTAGCCAGAAAAGAAATGATGAAACTTTAAACTAAGATTTAGATAATGTCGGCCTAGTTTAAAAAAATGTGGAGGGTAGGTAGATTTTCATGGATATGATAGACAATGGAGGCCAATTAAATAGGATGCTTATATGTGGGGAATACTAAGCAAAAGGTATAGGAATTAACCCTGAAGAAGGCTTTTGGCCTTGTACACAATTAGATGTTTGATACTGACACCTTGTATACTGATGAAAGTGGGATAACATCCATGCTCAGTCTGGACTTGGCAAGTGAATAAAACGGAGCTAAAGTTTCTGAGGAGATGTGGGATCCCCTCTCCAACAGGAAACAACTGGATCAGGTGGAAGAAAACTTTCTTGAAGCTTTAAAATGTGGTTGCAATGAGGGACATAGTCATAAGATGAAATAATTGATCTAAGATTTGGACCTAAAGTGGCATTTCTCTTATTCTCTGTAGCCATCTACCTTACCAATTGGTTCTTTCTTAGCTTTTAATCCAGCCTAGGTATATTCTGACTAGTCAAATCTCTTCCTACTATAAAGTCTGCATGAATATCCCATATTCATATACAATACTACTATACCTCTTGTGAACCAAGGGATCACAACAAAATGTCATATATGTTGGAGGCACTGGTTGTAAGATTTTTTCTCCAAATGGATTTCTCAGATAAGACAAACTAGCTCACTTAAAATAGGCACGATGTATAAACAACTTTACTTGCTTTTATCCTCTTATATGTTGATTATAAGTATTGGTCTTAAATAATAAAAAAATTCCATCTCACTTAAACCAATAGTCCTGGACCTCATCCATTATGTGGCTAGTTCCTGAAGCATTAATTGTCTCACAGCCCAATTAAATTCCAACATTCATTGTATGTCTTCTTAGTGCCACACGAGGCACTGACAAATCTGCTGTGCAAACATGGCCTCTGAGTATGTATGGAAGAGGGTTGTTATGGCAGTAAGGGCAGAAGAAATGATCCAGGCATTGAAATTAATATTATTTATTAAAGTAATCATCTAGAAGGAATGTTGATAAAGACCATAAGTGAGATCCAAGAAGGAAATTGAGAATCGTAAAATAGGGTGTATTCTAGCCTTTTTCACAGTTTAAAAAAGACAGCGGGATGGTATGTAATACACAGAACTCATCAATTATGACAGCTTCAACATTGTAGATATGTGAACACTGACTTCTGATGAAAGCAGTAATGAGGAAGGGGATTCACTAAGAATAGAGATCTAACGAATAGAGAGCCATGGATGGAAGAACCAGCAAGGCTCTGTATTCTCATCTGGCCCTACTTCTGAGTCTGCCAAAGAGGGATCCAGTCTCTGCTCTTTGGATGTCAATATCTGACCTTTCTTTGGGAAACTACCTCTACACTGTGTGTGACCTTGGTGGAGCTGCCCTTGGCCAAAGGATGAGCACATGACGAAGACCCTGAGATCAGCAAAGCGGTACAAAGGTGGAATACAGAGAGAGCAGACTGATCCCAGTGGCATGAGTTTCTGCTTTATAAAACTGTCTTCCTCTAGCACATCTGAATCCCACCCCTTTTCAAGTTATGGTTTAAATTTTTCTTTCCAGTCATTTACTTTTTAAGTTTTAAGTATTTGTTTACTGGTTTTATTCAAACAAAATGGGTGTTTTATGTTTGCAAAGGATTCTAGGAGAAATATCCTAGAAGTTACCCAATAGATAACTGAATGCCACCATAGCTGGATTATGGATTCTTCTCATTTTAGAAAAATAAATGACATTATTTATTTACATTTATTAAAATTTGAGCAAAATTTAAACTTAATTTTCTTGTGTCATGCCAATTGAAATGCAGGATTCAGAAATAGCATCAAGGTTCTGAATAACTCACCATGCTAGGGAAAGGCATAGGGAGGATCCCAGGAAGATGTTAAAAATAATACAAGGTTGGCATGACGGCACAGGTTTATAGTGTCAACTGCTTGGAAGGCTGAAGAAGGAGGACTGTTTGAATTTAGAACTTCAAATTCAGGAGTTTGAGGCCAGCCTGAGCAGCATGGCAAGAACCTCTTGCAAAAAAGAAGAAAGAAATAAAATAAAAAGCAGGAGTGTAACTTGGTGGTAGGGAGTATGTATAGCATGCTTGAGGCCCTGAGTTGAATCCCAGAAACCCCCTCAAGAAAAGAAGGATTTCTTTAGCAAATAGAGATGACTCTAAAAGAGAAATTGGCATGGTAAAGTTAAAAATCGAACAAAAATGTTAATTACTAACAATGACTTAAGGATTATGAAAGTAGATATTTTAAACATACATAGAATTATATCAAGATTACATGAGATGTTCTTTTTTGATGTTTAATGTAAACTGCTGTACTTAGAGTTGAAATAACACATCAGGATTTTCTTTAACAGTATTTCTGTGATAAAAACATCAAAGAAGAGATGAGACTTAAAACAAGTATTGCAAATGTGTTGATAACTTCATGGGGACTGCTTCTAGTAGTAACAGTTTCTCTACTTTTATGTATGTTTGGGAATTTTCAAAATGAAAACTTCAAAAATACCTAGTGAAATCCATTTAAGAAGTGGATTCTTCTTTGTATGGGTAGTTTTGCATTGTATTTAGATCCTTTCATTATTTAAAAAAACTTTTTGGTAATTGCATCTTTTGGCAATGATTTTCATTCATCTTTTGCAATCTACTCAGTTTTGTGATTTACCTGCTGTCAGAAAACTCAATTATTATTAACTTTATTAAGCTCCTTCTTTGAAATCTATCCTTCCTCTAACATGGTCATCTATATCCGAAGGAAACCAATGGCAGAAATGCAAAATAAAAGGGAAAAGCCTTTGCTTACCTAACTTGATGTCTGTGCTCGATCTTTTTAAATGTTAAAACAATACAAGGTATGACTGAAAAATATGGTGAATATTAAACCTTCTGAAAAGTATATTATAATGACATAGAAAGAAAGGGGCTAAAAGTGTAGGGAAAGTGGGAAGGGTAGGGGAAAGTTAATAAGGGAAGAGAAAAGCTATGAGAAAATGAAAAAGTGGAAATGAAGTGTTTGTAAAAGGGGAGGGGAGAAGGGAGTGAAGGGAGGGCAGAGACAAGGGGAAAAAAATGAGAACCAAGATCTGTCATGTAAAGGTACAAGATCCCACCTAAAATGTACCAAGAAACTCATTGAGGAAAAAAAGAAAGAAAGAAAGAAAAGTTTATTATAGTACAAGACATTGCCTGAAACAATGGAAAAATGTGTTTAAAGCTAGGGATACTTTTAATATTTTGAGGGGAATCAATGGCAATGTAATACATTTTTAATGTAAACATTCACGGTGTTTAATCACACTTGGATCATCAAACTTTTACTTCTATTTCCATCAAAAACATTTCAGTGTATCCTCATCCACACATGCAACTTCTAGCTCATATCCAAATTCAAAATGATCATAAAAGGTAAACATTTTGAATTGATTCAGGACATTAAGGCAGCAAATACCTTGCAACTAAAGACACTCATAAAGAAAGTCTTACAGAACTGCTTCACAAGCTGGCAAGAATGATGGAATAAATGTATCTAAAGTAAGGGGAATTTTTTTTTGGGGGGGGTGATGGCAATGTGTCTTTTACTTAAAAAAATTATCAGAATTAAGTGACCAAAAGATATCTTATTAAAGGAGTTGGGGATTTAGCTCAGTGTTTCCAGCAGCTGCTTCGCAAGCGTAAGGACCCACGTTCGATCTCCAGTACGGAAAAAAAAAAAATAATAAAATAAAAGATATCTTATTAAATGTCCTTGAGAAAGCATTGCTTTGCAAGTATTCAAACTACTGTAAAGATGGAAGTATCTCATTATCTAACACTATCTGCCTTTTACTCTCAATGTTTTAGTATTTTTAAAAACTCAAAGCTAGCTTGGTAAAATCCTATTTTTATTTTAAGGCTTTTACTTTCTAATAGCAGCCAATCTTAAACAACAAAGGTCACATAGAATAAATTGAGTCACTACCCAAACTGAGAATGTTAGTATGAACAATTACTGCACACAAATTAGACCACAGTACTTCATTCTCTTGCTTGAATACAGCTAATATCATCTATAATATAGTCCATCCGCTCGATTTTTGCAATGTTTACTATAATAATGAACAATTTTGCTAATCTTCCTATAAAAATTGATTTTGTTTATCCTCCAATATTTTGTACTAATAAGAATTTCCCCTTAAAACACAGCTAGTTCTGCCTCATCAACCTCAGACTTTCATTTTAGAGTGAGTCTTCTAATTACAAAACCATGCAGTGATAGTGTGGACAAAAATGGCACTCTGGGTAACACTCAGTGGAAAAGAACTCGGGTACTTGAGTTAATATCGACACCCTTCTTGCCTCCCCTGCTCCACCAATATAGAAAAACATGTTAGTTACTGTGTCATTTTATCTAAAATATTTCACATGTTCTTATTATTTTATTTTTTATTATTAAGTTTATTGGTGCATTTTAGGTATACATTATGATCACATTCATTATTGGGAATTTGTACCTTCATGTACATGATATATTTTTGTTCTTATATTTTCCCATTCTGCTTCCCTCTCTTCAACTCCTCCACCCCTCCCTATTTATATAAGATTTGTTTCTGGGTTTTTTTCTTCTTTTTTCATTTTTTTTTCTTTTCCCTTTTCCTTTCCCCCATGGTCTTACTATTTTAGCTTGTGGAGATAAATGTAGGTGCTACCTATTCAGAAGGGAATATAATATAACATATAATATTATCTGTTAAAGAGGGTAAGTTAGTTTTCAAAAGCAATGGGATCTCGAAAAGTTCTGATGATAGGCGACACCAATTGGCATTTTCTCAAATATTCTGCTAAAAGAAAAGAGGGAAGTTGATAATATCAAGATCGGCTTCCCTTTTGTAAAGTTTTCTTAAATCATAACTTCTTTTCTATAGGACAAAAGCAGTGTGAGTTAATTTCAAAATGAGGACAAACATTAAATAGAACTGAAAAAGATTTCAGAGTCCATTTCATATAATTCTTCTACTCAACTCAGGAATGTTTGGGGATTTGTTCAGTGAATTATTGAAAAAACAACAGGAAAAATAAAACAGTGCATGACTTTCTTTCCTGTATTTGGTCTGTGAATTAAGGGAAAGGAGATGTGTTAAAACATAAGAAATATTATTAACTCTACTCTTCTTTAGGGAGAAGCAAATTATAACAAGCTCATTCTTTTTGAGGTAGCTATAAGATTGGTAAATATGGTCATGGTTCCTGACAAAAGAATCTGTGCTGTGCTTGGGAACCTGTGGAAAGGACTTTCTCTGTCCTTTATGTGCATATGTAGCTTTCAGTGATTTTGAAGTTGCTCAATAGCTTTAACTGGCCTTCTGCTGTCAGAGGGAATGCTTTGGAGATGATCAACAAGTAGCAAGAATCAATGACTTTTCTGACAAGTATATAGCCTCTGTGCCAATTGTTCTTCCACCACTCTGTCCCTCCACCATAGTAGGGTGATTTACCCTCCCCATAAGTACCAGAGAGCATTGCGTACATCTGTGTAGTAATAGATTAGAAACAAAAATGGTCAATGCCATAGATATTTAGTAGATTCACCTAAGGAATGGAGTTTAAGTAGAAAATATAAATAAGAACCAATTCACTTCTGACTGGTAGTAACTATAGGAAACACATCCCTTTGTGAACCTGGAAAACAGATATTAATGATATGTGACTAGGATGGAAAAAAAGATCTAGGCACGACAAGGCAGAGTTTCTTTTGGTTTTTTTTTTTCTCCTAGGCATATAGTCAGCTAAGAATTTAATTACTTTTTAATTTAAAGGATGACTACAGAGTAAATTCAGAACTGAACTACAGAAGAAGTATTTTTCTACTATATAGCATACTATTTGTGATTTTTATTCATCCATTTTTACTTTATCTATTTAGTAAACTGCACATTTTTAATTCCATTATTCCCATACTGCATGTTTAAGATCCAAATATTAAAAAATTGTTTTTCCACGGTGAAAGATGGATATCTACATCAGGCTGTGTTTGTCAGGATAGGCTACACAATGCTAGCGTAGTTAACAACACTATATTGCTCAGCTCTTAAACTTTTAAAGATTTATTTCTCACTATAAGAAGTCTCTTGAGAGTTTACTTGCTGGTAAGACCAGCTCCCAGTGATCCAAGGTTGCTTCATTCTTATAGCTACACCATCTGGAAGTTAGGACTTCCTGGACCACAAGGGGAAGAAAATGCTCTTAAGAATCTAGGGCCAGAAATGACACAACTTATTTCTCCTGAGATCCATTTGTCCCTACTAGTTATGTGGTCCTAAACTAATTGCATGAGAAGGTGGAAACTGCTAAGAAAGCCACATAGTATTTGGTGAACACCACAGTCCCTGCTAAATCTGCTTGCCATAAGATCTGTGCTAAAGAATGGTTAGAAGAGGTAATATTCTTTTAAAAGTCTTCCTTAAACTTCATTAAACATAAAACCATCAGATAGCTTGATGTAGAAGCAGGTTTCCAGGCCCATATATAAAGTTTGTTTTAGTAGGAATAAGTGCTTTAATAGGTTTTTTTCTGCCATTTAGAAAAGATATGTGTGTTGCATGGAGAGAAAATTTTGAATTGAGGTGCAAGTAAAAATTCTCCCTAGGGGACCAGAATGTATATGAATGAAACTAAAATTCAAAAGCAAGTCATAGTGGGCCCAGCATATAGTTCAGTTGTAATCATAGTGAGAAGGTCAGTGCCTTGTTAAGTCACACTTTCTAATCCTCGAGGAAGTCCATACATACTGGAATAGGGCACAAATGCTCCACCAACTCTTAGTAGGTGTGAGTGCAATGTTGCTAAACCCTCTACTTGGAAAATAATGTCAGATCAGGGCCTTTGTCCAAACTCTTTATTTCCTCTTTGGGTGTTCTTCTTTTGTCAGTCATTCTTGTACTTTACTTGGACTAAAAGTAATAATGAGAAACATCATGCTTGCTTCTCCTTTAAGCTTTAAAATGAGGTCTTTTTTTTCTTTTCCTCTCACTCACCAAGGTGTTGTGTCTTAGTAGTTATTCTTTGAAGAGAAAATTAGAGGGAAAAAAGTTAGATGTTAATATTTATAATTTTAAGTGTAGACATGCATAAAAACTTCTTGAAAATCGGGTTGTGGTTTGCATTCTTATTTTAGATTTGCCCCTGTTAACATCTTCTAAATAAACAGGTGCATACACTCCCTCAAGCTGTCATGTTGTTTATTTAGCCTGTATGCTTCAGAATCTATTGACAGATGATACCCAACCAGCTTGAAGTCTGACTTTCACGAACCAGAGCTTGAAGTTTTAATGAGACTTTCCTAAGTATGGTACGAGGACTTTGTCAGAATAGGAGCATCTCTCCCAAAGATACCATAAGAGTATCACATTTGTATGTTAATTTTAGTTCAACAAGTAGGAAAAATGATTATGAGTAATAGCTATCAGCTCTCAGATAGTTCTTTTTATGTTCAAAGTGCTTGACAAACATTAATTAAATCACTGGCAGTCAAATTAGATAAATATGTTCTCTGTATGTGTGTAGCTGTACCTTCCATGCACACAGTCTTCTAAATCACATCACTGAAGATCAAACATTTTTTTTTTCTTTTTGCCATCTGAACTTGGTTGGCTGACACTGATTCTAAGCAACAGATAATTACTGGAAGGGCTAATTATTAGGAGAGATTATGTAAGCTTTGGTTGTTTTTAAATACAAACAGGTTTATTCTTGATAAAAGGTACAGGATGAACCACAATATAAAAAGTTTCTGACTCTAGGCCAGAATGTAACAATGAAGAAGCGAGCTTCTTTACATTATAGTGTTAAAATAGCTAAACCCCAATTTAAACAAATTATTTCATCAAAACAAAGTATATCTTATTCTTCCCAGGCTACTGATGTTTCTGGCCTCTTTCAGTACCAATAAAGGAAGGCTTTTGAGGCTAAATATTGCGTTGATTTCAGCAATATAGTAACTTGTTCATTAATGCTCGGAATCCTTGGTTGCTACTGACTTGAGAAGCATTTGGGCCAGCAAATTAAACATAGTAAATTTCATGATTATTTTTAGAATAATTTACACTTTTTTTTCCTTCAATGGATATAATGAAGCTTCTCAAAGCATCCCAAGAGATAAACTGCCCCCACTGGACCCCAGAACGTAGTATATTCCAAAGAAAAAAGAGTGCTAATAGCATTCTTTCAATAGCACCTAACAAATTAACATGCTCTACCACCCAGCCTCATGCAATTGGGAGAAAGCAGGCACATGCATGTGTGGAGTCAGACTCGCTTTTCTTGAGAAGTTTGGCATGCATCACTGAAAAATGGAGGGGCTTCAGGTTTCTCCTTCCATTCACTCTGCCAAAATAGTCTAATGTGCTTCTATGGAAGAAAAATAAGAAACCTTACCCTAATCTTGTTTTGCAATTTGCTGAAGAAAAGAACAACTAGTTCAACAAAGTTGCCTCATTCCAGACTACAAAAGTACCACTGGAAGTCAGGGTAGCTGTTCATGGGTATCTCATTGAATACTACCGCCTTCTCTTTTTCAGAAATGCCAGTCTGTATGTCTCAGATCTGAGTGATTCTCTTTCTTCAGAAATGGAAACCTGGAGTTCCATGAGAACATAGGATGCATCCCAGGTCATATCCACTGTCCACATGAACCAGGCCTCACAGGAGGTAGTAAAGGTACCATAATTGATACAGTACCATAAAAGTCTTAGTGTTTTTCTTATTAGGTTCTTGCCAGATTTCAAGAGTGAGAGTGAACTTTCTGTGATTACATTTAGAAAAAGTATTCATTGATATGACTGATTTTTGGCCCAGAAAAACATACCAGGTACATCTTGAAGGTTTCAGTTTTTTTTCTCCTTTTAGTATGGAGACCAAAAAAAACAAAGCAAAACAAAAAAGAAACAACAACAACAAAAAAACAATAACAACAACGACAAAAAACACATATATGGGAATGTTTAAATAGGCCCCAAAATTCAAAAGTATTCCAAAATGTAAATGGCCTTAAATAAAATGTACATTGAGTTGTAGAGATTCTTTCCTCGGTGTTTAATACCTCCATTTCTTTATTTCTTAGCAATCCACTCTAGAAAGACCTTTTTCCTGGAGGTCAAACATAGCATTTTTTATTATCAACCAAACATTTTGAAACGTTTTTCTTCTTGACCTCTCTTCTGCATTTTATACCAGACTCTAGCCTATACCTAAACTCCTAATACTTGGTCTTCTTGACATTTTCATCTTCCTTGCCAATCTCAACATCATTATTGTCTACTACATTATCACCTCCTGCCTGTATTATCATGAGGACTTCAATTAGTTTTCCAGGTCCCAGTAGTTCCTTGTTCAAATCTGTAAAAGTGCCTAAGATTCCAAATGTCCACACTTTCAAGTCTGATTTCAAAAGCTCTTCTACCTGCAGCCTTATTCTTTCCTGCTTCATTGCCTTCACTTTCCTCCTTGCTACTTACACCTTCTCTGGCTTTTAAAACAATAGTATCACACACACCAAATTTGACTCTTAGGGCTCCATGAAAGCAAGAACTTTACTTAATTCCTTTACCTCTAGTATCTAGAATAGTACTTAATCATAAATGAAAATTTGTTGAATGATAAACCTTATGGATCATATCACTTCTAATTCATTCAACTACATTCTTCATTATTTTTGTTTAAACACACTTTGGAGTCCAGGAGGGTTTTCTCACTGGTCGTAGAGTTTATTTTCTATTTTATTAAAAAGAAAGTATTGAGGGCTGGGGATTTACTTCAGCGGTTCAGCCACCTGCCTTGCAAGTGCAAGGACCTGAGTTCGATCCCTGATACAAAAAAAAAAAAAAAAAAAAAAAAAAAAAAAAGACTTTTTTTGCTCCAGATTGCTTCTAAATGGCAGAGGCCTTGTTTATACTTATTTTTCCCCCATCTTCCATGCTCAGCAGAGTTCTGAGCAGCATTTAGTCTGTATTTATAAAACCCTTGATGATCTTTTCCTTTTTTTGTACCAGAGATTGAACTCAGGACCTTGTGCTTGAGAAGCAGGTGGTGGAACCACTGAGCTAAAGCCCCAGCTATCAAACCCTTAATGATATTTTCTATGATAACATGTACTTCACCACTGCCCTTTTACATCACTGGGGCTGAAATGGAAATAAAAATAGGTTGACCCATAAAACAGCAGCACAGGTCCAATGGTTAGTGACAGGGTAAGTGTTTTCTTTCGCATCTTCTGGTTCTACTTTGGTAGCAAACTACCATTTTTTTGAGAATGTGATGAAAAGGGTCTCCCTTGGGAAGATATTTGCCTTATCTGTGCATTTAGAAGCTGTCCCTATGAGTCACCATCTTCTCTTCTTAGGTGTTAAGAACCATGTGTACTGTTACTGACTCTTGCCCCAATTCTAAGTCATTTTACTCAATTGTTTTCCTCTTCTTTGATCCCTGAGTAAATCACTGGATCCAACTCTTTTCCTTAGTAGCCTCTGTGTCCAACAATTCTTTTAAAATTCCACTTGTTCTTCAGAACCTGACAAGGTTTTGGTCTCCTAATTTTGTTCTCTTGTCCTCCTTTTCCATCCCACAGGTCTACCCCAAATGATTTTCTATTAAACTAAAATTTTCAGACTCACATTCAGGCCCTTTATTGATTTTACTCTCTAATTTTGGGTTGGTTTGCTATTGTTTCTCAAATGAATCTCCTATTTAAGTTTGCTTTTCTCTTAACTTTCTCCCATTGTCTTCTTAGTGCCTTTGTTCACACAAATTGTTTTACCTATTCCCCCATATATCAATCCAAATGATGACTTTTGTTGTTGTTGTGGCCTTTAAGGTGTCTTTTGATTTTGTGTGGATTATTTTCCATTTTAACATTTGGAAATTACAAGTGAATCCTTGATTATTACTGTTGAATTACTATTTTGTGCTTCACATTTTACTTCCCCAATAATGTTGCAATTTTCTGGACAATAGGGATTTCATAATTCTTACAATCAGGCACAGCCCTTGGCATCTCTTAGGATGAATGTGTTTGGTTGGATCATGGCTCCGGAGCCTCGCCAGAATTGCTTGAATCATGCAGATGACCCCTGACTGAGAGAGATGTAGGTTTCACAATAGGAATCCTTGAAAACAGTGGGACAAATGGCCTCTGACAGCAATACTTTCCTAGCTAATGCCAAGTTTGATTTCACAGTTCACATGGATAATGTAGGCAAAGCTTCAAAGACCAAGAATTCTGATACTGAATAGCTTTATGTACGTGTTAACAATAAGCTGAATGCTGAGACAGGTCTGCGTTTGAATCCTGACTTTGCTTCCAATTAAGCTGGGTAATACTGGTTAGGGAACTTACCCTCTCTGGGCTTCAGATCTTAATCAGTAAAATGAAAAGTTTAGACTCCAGATGATCTTAAGAACTACATAATTCAATTATAAAATTGTGCGATTCTATTTCTAAAGCAATGAAATGGCAGCCGCACAGCCCTTGGGGATTTTCAGATACTTTGTTCTATGCAATAGGATTTAATAGTTTCATGTGCAGTTAGGAATTCTCAGTTTCAGCTTTTGGCATTTACTTTTTTCTGTTTCCCAATTTGTGTGAAAGTGGATGGACAGATGGTTTATTAGGCTTTCAAACGCTTGTAATACTGTTGTTCAATACAACAATGGTTTTAAACTTTGAAGGTCCACATAGTGTGGATTTTATTCAGAATAAAAGATAGTTTTAACTGTTCAATTTAAGGATAATGTTTACTCATATAACTTAAAGCAACTTGTGGATATAACTCCAAAGGCCTTTTGTCTTTTATTTTGCTATGAGTTACTCATTTCCGATAACGGCCTAACTCTTCCAAGTTGTAGTTTTAAAAGTGAAGTTTCTAAATAAACCAGATATTTAGTTACAACTGTATGTTTTGTCGTTGCCTAAATCATTTAACCAACATCCCCCCCCCCAACGAAATCCTTTAGGTCAAAAAATCACAGAAATTCAAAGGAGGAAAAGACAAATTCCTCATTTTATAA
The DNA here is from genome assembly GCF_012274545.1 of Fukomys damarensis. Lineage (NCBI taxonomy): Eukaryota > Metazoa > Chordata > Mammalia > Rodentia > Bathyergidae > Fukomys > Fukomys damarensis. Next base: position 25,864,403 of record NW_022900941.1, on the reverse strand, counting down.
GAACACAAAAGCAATAAAGTTCTTGGCGTTCTTTCTAGGGTGTGTTTCATAAATAAAAGAGCTAAAGTGAGGTTAGGCTGCAGGGTAAAGAAACAAAATCAAAACAAAGCAAACCCCTCAAAATTTATGAATTAAGCCTCAATAGGAAATTTCGTTTCTTGAATTTGAAGCGGTCAACGTAAAGTACTGTACAGATGGGAGGACTATGAAAAAGAGATCACCACTGCCATCTCCTTGCTTTGTAATTTGTAACTACTTAGGGTGACTTCAAGTTAAGTGGGACCGTGAATATACAGTTAGTGGATACCCAACCTGCTTCTGATGTGTGGGGAATAGTGAGAATCGAAAGGCTGAACCGAATGCGGGTAAAGGAAAAACCTGCCTGCCGGCCGGGATCCCACAAGGGTCCCCGGGGAAGGAAATGAGGACGCGCTGCACAACAGGCGGCTAGGAGCTCGCGCTCCGACTCGGTTCCCAGCAGACGACGGCCGGAACCCGGGCTCGACAGGCCGGGGAGGGCAGGGAAAGCTGAGAGAAGGGCGCCCACAGGAAAATGGCCAGAGGAAACCGAGGCCGACCTCAGGAACTGCGTCGCCCTCCCAGTTAACGCCTAGGCGCCAACGAGAGCGTAGAACAGAAGTGCAGGTATGGGGAGAGTACGGCAAAGCTGACGGGGCGGACGGGCTGCTGACGTGATGAGAAAGGGTGCGCAGGGCGGTGGGAAGCGGAGCTCGGCCGGCGGGTGGTAGGCAGGTGTGAGGAGCAGCGCGGGCGCAGCGCGCAGAGC
>NW_022900941.1:25860806-25862989 GCF_012274545.1 Fukomys damarensis | reverse complement strand
GGGCCTCGCGACGCGTGGGCTGGAGGACCGGGGCCGCTCGCTGCGCCAGCCTCGGGCTTTCCTGAGGGAATCCCTCGCGTCAGGCCCACGGTCGGCCTCTGTCGTGATCTCCTGAGCGCTTCACTCCCCTCTGCCAGCCGGGACTGAGGACCTCAAGGTGCCCCCATTCCCCAGGATTCAGCACAGCCGGGTTCAGATTGACCGTCTTTTCGGATGGAAAGGTTCTCTGAGTTTAAGTAAATCCAACAGTATTCACAACACTGAATAATAATACTTTAAATAAACCTTTGGTCCGGAGATAGCTCCCCCACCCCCATACAACTTTTAGTCTTTTCCGAACTGTGCTGCATTGGATCATCTTTGAGATAATTCTTAAATTGGTGCCTTGAGGCCCTGTGCTGGGATGTTCAAAGAACCTTTACGTTTTTTCCATAACCTGTATCATGGTGTGAAATGGAAAGCGTGAGTTGAAGGTGATTTTCCACACGAACTGGGTTTTAGTTTGTAGTCCCCGTTTCCTGGTGCTTACTTTGCTTGTGTCGTGCTACCTCTAAGTTGGTTTTGGACTTACATGGTGGTTAGGTAAAGGGGCTGCTGAAAGAAGTTAGGTATTATCAGCAGAGCCATTTTAATGGTTTCTATTAACCTGTTTGACCGTAAGCTTTAATCATAACAGGAATTTCATGTAGGAACCCACACACCAAGTTCAAAATTGAATTTGAATTAGTGCATTGTAGGTCTGAAGAGGAAGAGTCTTCCCAGATCCCAGTCCCTTAGAATCCCGGAACTGCACTTAGGAAACACTTTTTACTTTTGAGTTGGAGGGAAGTACCTTTGAATCATGAAATTTTCTTTGACAAACTTGAAAACAATAAAATAGGTAATATCTGAAGCATGATAATGAGATAAGTTAGGAAATAGTGCATTTTATAGCATTATCAATTTGAGAAGTTAAGATAACGTCTTTACGGTTTTGAAATGATGTTGACATTTTAATTTTAGGAACCACAAAAGTACAGAATTTTAGATTTGTAAGGGACCTCGACAGTCTAATTTAGCACTTTAACCCCTCTTAATTTTCTGAGAAATTAAGAATCAAAGACAGTTTCCTGAAGAGGGTTGGTAGGAGCTAAATAGGACTAGTTTTCTTAATTAAACACTTCACTAGATAATTCAAGCTTCCCCCATGGGTGTTCTTGTAGTAAAGTTTGTCTTACGCTTTTGAATTTTTCTTTTTAAAGTTTTTGCTTGTTTTAGTGCTGGAAATGAAATCTAAGGCCTCAGCCTGGTGTATACCACTGGGCTATGTCCCTACTCCCCTTGCTCATGTTATCATTTAAAAAGTAAAGTAATTACTAAATATCCCCCACCCTCTTTCTTCCTTGAGTATTAATATGCTTAGTTTGCTATTTGGTCCCTTTAGGTAAAAAAATGACACAAGTTATTTATAATTAGGAAATATTTACACCCTTATCAATTGAAATACAGTATTGCCTTCTAGTTTAGTTGAATTTAGTGATTATTTCTCACTTCAAGAACCTTTATTAATATTCTAGATTGAAGTACTGTAGAGTATGTTACTCACTGGAGAATATTTCAAAAGTCTTAGATTTGTGTATATAATTTAGAGTTTCCAGTACACATGTAGTAATTTAATTCCAGCATCCCCAGCATCACTGTTTTTGTTCATCCTCAAATGTAGGAGTCCTGAAGTCCTGGAGGGAGATGACTTTTTGCAGTGTTAGTGTAGGCATTTATTTATGCTTATTTGCTCATGTGCTGGTAAGGGGCTTCACCAACAGTGAGCCATATTTTATTAACATGCCCAATGTCAGGTGTAGTGGGTACTCTGTAAATACTTGTGGTTTTGCTGGTAGCAGGGTGCCTAAAAATCTTGAATCATGAAATAGCAAGTTTTTTGTGTTCAGTTAGATGCTCTTGGGCATAATTTTGATATTTAAAAAAACATATCAAATACTTTAGAAAATTTGGGGGAATTTTTTTCTGTAATATTTTTTAGTCACAATGACTTTGAGAAAGTACACCATTGTTTTAATTTAGTGAAGAACTCTTCAGTCAAACTAGAATGATACAAAATTTCTATTGAAATAAACTTTGATAACTATGACTTGGATGATCCTCTAATTGTTATAGACCACTTTTTTTTTTTTTTTTTTTTTTTT
>NW_022900941.1:25808510-25860669 GCF_012274545.1 Fukomys damarensis | reverse complement strand
TTTTTTTTTTTTTTTTTTTTTGGTACTGGGAACTGAATTTACAGCCTTTGTACTGAGCTGTATTCCCAGTCCTTTATTTTGATAGAGTCTTACTAAGTCACTAAGTTGCCCAAGGTGGGATCATTTGTGACCCTCCTGTGTTTCCCTCCCAGAGTACTGGGATTACAGGCATGTGCTGCCTTTTAAATCCTTGTTTTCATTTTATAAGGATTCATTTTTTTGGTATGTAGACCTGTGTAAGGAATATGACTTTGGGAGTTCAGACTGTTTTGGCAGGTTGTCCTTAAATGATATTTTAAAGTTTTAAAATGATAATGTTGCATTTCATATTGGTAATAATTAAAAGGTAAAACAATGGGTTTTCTTTTTCTGTTAGGCTTATTCTTACCTCTTCTTTCTTTAGTAAGTTGCAGTATTGTGCTTTGTTTATATAAAAAACTGAGGAGAATTTTCAAGCTTTTTTTTTTTTTGAATAGTGTTGGTAAACTTTGGGCCTAGCAAATGCAGGGCCAGTTCCATAGTAATTCCTGTGTGAACAAGTTGAGTAATGTGGATAATAGCCTTCACAGGGACAGCTTTGGAGTATTTTGTTTTTCCTGCTAATACTATTATTATTGAAAGCAAATGTACAGTAAGTAAGGTAGGATGGTGTTCATGTGAAGCAGTCATCTGACATTGCTGATTCTTGGGTCAGTCTTAAACTAGCTGACATACACCTGTTAGATTATTCTTTTACCTAGACCAAAAATACATTAGGAATCTCCCAATATCTACCCTAGTACTTATAGTCCTGGGCTCCTTCTGGTGCTCTGAGCATCCACTGTTCACAGAGGATGGTATTACCATATCCTTGGCATGTAATCAGTTTGCTTGTGAAATTTTAATTTTAAACATTTCTCATCAGTGGTTATGGAAGTATATGCCACAAACATCTTAACAAAGTATATGTGAGGCAACTAGAGTATTTCGTTGTAGTTATAGATGGACTTAGGATATAGAATCAGACAATTAGTAAGTATTCCTTTTCTCACATTCAGGGCTACACTTGTTATTTAAATATGTGATTTCTTTTGGAGTGCTTATTTTCAAAAGTAACAAGAGAAGCAGTTCAGCAGTCCTTTAATAAGGCTAAATAGTCCACACATATGGTTCTTTTGTGGTTACTTTTTGTAATCCAGGTCCCTTGTGGAACTGGAACCTTGTCATAAGTCTGCTTAAGTACTATTAAGAGCCTGGTGCCTTCCTTCCCTGGTCACTACCTTTCTCCAAGGCAAGCTGTCTTGTTCTTGGGTACATGATAGAGGCTTCTCAGAACTAGGACACTGTGGTATTGTCCCATACATTCAAACTTACTAGACTTACATTTCTTAAGTCACAGAGCTGTGCACTTTATTTCCATTTGAACTTTTTGAGGGTGAACGTTTCATTTGAATTAATGACTCTTGAACAAGCTGGATGTATCCGGTCTAATTTAGAATGTTTTCCTATCCATTGGTTAATTTCTTTGCCATCTTCTTAGTGGAGAAACATTTAATGGATGATTTTTGTCCAATTTTAGTGGTAGCTAATTATTTTCAAATACTGTATTTGATTTTCTGCATTTCTCTTTCATCAGAATTCTTGTTCTGAGTTTTTCATTTGATCAGGTATCTGTTATACATTCCTGTAGCTTGATTATTTCCTGTCTTTCCTTCTAGACTATGTGTACCTGAGGAGTAGGACTGAATTTTTCCTGATCTTTGTGTTATTCACAGCATTCAGATAATGCTTGGCACATAGCACATAACAAATAAATATAGATTATATAATTTCATTCTAATTATAAGCTCTGTATTTGTGTGAAACCAATGTTCATAGAGAAATTTAGAATTCATTCAGGAAATTGAGACATTTTGTGGCCATCATTAGTACTGGGGAGTCTGTATACTTTGAAATCTAAGCGAATCCACATAAAAATGGCTTTTCAGTCATCTGACAGAACATTTACTTAAGACAATGTATAAAAATTTCACTATATTGAATTATAAGGCATTGCACATTTTAGTTTTTCTTGAATTTTATGAATGTGTATATTTTATATTTCTTACACATAGAAGTTTTATGGCACTATAAAGAAGTGAGTTTAATGGGCCTATTTTTTGTTCATTAGTAATTATATACTAAGGAGAAAATTCTCATTAAAAGGCCTTTAAATGCCTGCTCATAAAAAAAAAAGAGACCTCTTTGATTTTGATCTCCATACAGTCTAAGTTATTGTATTGAGGCAAGTCATCAAACTCGTTAGTAGTCTAAATTTTTAATTTGGTTTCAGAACAGTAGTCATGTATTGAATACCCAAATTACGATGTCTTTAACGAGTAATGCAAACACTTTGTATTAAAAAGGTAATGACCATAACTCTTCTTGTGGAATTTCTTGTACTAATGTTTTAAAGAGGACTTTTGAACTAAATTTCCCATGAAGGCCAAAATTTCATACTTAATGATTGTGGAGTATGTGTGTATGTAGATGGGAAGAAGTAATAGTTTTTGTAGTGGTATTTTTAAGTGGACACTTTACTAATTATGTTGAGGTAAACACTTTATAACTCTAAAAGGAAAACTTCAATTACAGTATCTGAATGAAATGAGGTACATGAAGTTAATTCAGATAAGTGGGGGAGTCCTTAGTGTAAATGATACATATCAAAGGACGTGATTTCAATCTTGATTTTTTTCTTTCTATATATCTGTCAACTGCTTTTACATTACTAGATTGTGATTCCTTTCGGTCATGCTAGGAATAATTGATGGGAAGAAGCAAAGTTGCTCTGTAGTTTTTTTGTTCTTTTTTGCCACAGAAGGAAGGATCCAGGGTGGTATTCTGTGATGAGTTAATTGTGCATCTCGCCTGTGTACAGCCTGCTGCTTTAGGTGGTATACCACAGCCTTCCGTTTTGTCACCTTCCTGTCAAAATGTATGTGGGGACTCCTTGAGAAGATGATTTGATTGAAATTAAAGCCACATTCCTCTCTTCAATCTCAAAATGTTTATACTTCCTACAATTTGAGTTTCAGCCTGTTATAAGAGTGAAATTGAGCTACATAAACCTTGATTCCTTCAACTTCGATGTCCTTAGGGTTTAATATTAAGCAGCCATCTTTGCAGGGTAAATCCTTAAAGTAGAAACAAATCTCATGGCATAATCCCTGGCCTTTATAGATACAATAGTGAAATGGGAATTTTACTGAGTGGTTGGTGTTTAGGAAAAATCTTTCTGCTGAAGTTGACTAAAATTTGCAATATTCCTGGGTCCCTGGCATTTGCAAGCTATTGTATAATCTGTAGGGAGCCTGGGTAGCTGTGATAACCTTGTCTTTTTTTGTTGTTGTTGTTGTTTTTAAATGGAGGCAAGCTTGTCTTAGTCACTTAGATGTGTGCTGTCATCTTTATAAATGAATTTCTTTCTTTAACATTACTTATAGGTTCTTTACTTGAATCACCTTAAAACATGTCTATTTTTAGCATGCACCAGCTTTTTCATCTCTTGATTTTAAAGATACAGGATGATTCATATCTTGATTGCTTTTGAGTGTAGAGTGATATCAACAAGCTCTGTATACAGACCTCAAGAGCGATTCCTAGGTCATTGCCTGAGACCCTCCTAAATAGGCATGCATTTTGGACTTGTTCCAAACTGTATGATTTATGAACAATGTACCTTTGAGGGAAGTTAGGTACTTCTCTGAGTTTCAGTTTCTTCATCTATAAAATGGGGATAACATACTTGGCAATGTTTAATTTTTTAAAAAAGTAATCTTAGATGTATTAGTTTGTTGTTAAAGTCAAGTAGTGTGAGTTAATCCACTAGTTCATAAACTATTTTAAGTGGAAATACACTTTATTTCATTTGAAGTTAGTAAAAATCATTGCAAATAGATAGCAGTCTTGCTTAGATAACTGAAAAACTGTATAAGAACCTTACAATCATTAGTCTGCTCATATACAAATGATATACTTATGAGTGGTATAGAGAGGCAGAGTATGCATGCATCTGCTATAATTTGGATTTTGAAAGAATCCCAAAGGTTAATGTTTTAAAGGCTCCAAAGTGGTGCCGTGGAGGTACTATGGTTGGACCTGTAAAAGGTGGGAACTTGTGGGATTCCTAAGGTCACTGGGAGTATGCCCTCAAGGGGCATTGTGGGACCCTGGTCTTTCCTCTTTCTGCTTCCTAGTTTCAGATGCCTGTACTTTTCCAACATTACCTCCCACTGTGATGTGCCACCATTGCCCAAGGCTGAAACCATGTACCTCCAAAAATCTAAGATAAATAAGCCTTTTCTTCATAAGTAGACTTCCCTGTACTTTGTTGTAATAACATGAAGCTGATTAGTGTACTTTGGAGGTAGACAGACTTGAATTTAAAAATACATGACCCACCACTTTTCATTTGAGTCACTTAGGACAGAGAACATTAGTTATTTGATTCAAAATTTTTATGTATGATAAAGATACAGAGCATCATATAGGGTAAAAAGGGATAATAAAATGAGTTTTCAATACTTAGGTATGCGAAATAGTTGTGTCTGAGTCTAGAAAATATTGGTATTTACTCTGGATTTTATCACCTGTAAAATACCATCTGATGAGTAGGGAGTGTCAGGATTAAATGAGATAATATATGCACATGCTAACGAAATGGTAGTTCTGTTATTTATATTCAGTTTTGAGTTAAAGAATTTATGCAGGTATTTGATATGTGGGGAGTATTTACTGTGGATTTTGAGATAATATGTCATTCTCAGTGTTTCCTTAAAATAGTAGTTCTTACTGACGTATAGATTTGTAGGGGGAGGTCACTGAGTCCCTTGTAGGGAGTTCATGAGGTTATCATAGTAATGCTTTTTGCCTTGACATTTGCCCTGCGTGTGCAAAAGTGATAATGAGTAAAACTATGGGCAGCTTTGTAAACGTTAAATATTAGTGGCATGAAATAGCACTAGTAATCATTAATACTCTCCACTGACATGAATTTACAGTTAAAACAAACAGCTAATTTCATTTGAAGTCCTTAACTAAAGCCTGGTGTGGTGGTCCACACTTGTACAGTAATTGCATCCATATGGGAAGCTGAGGCAGGAGAATTTCAGATTTAAGTCTGGGCAATTTAGGGAGACTTTATTTCAAGATAAAATTGAAAGGACTGGGAGTATATTGCTCAGTGCTCCCTGGGTTTAGTCCCAAGTATCACCAATAAATAGATAAAATCCTTGAGGTAGTAACAGTTATCAATTTTATTAAATCTTTGCTTTTGCGTATTTTAATATTTGGTGTGATGAGATTGCAAATATAGAAAAGCACTTCTGTATGACCAGAGTGTATTGTTTATCTACAGGGAAAATCCTTATGTGATGGTTTTTGAGTTGCTAGTGAAACTAGCTATATTTTGCATGAAATACGATTTTTACTTTTAAAGGAGAAATACCAAACTATGATTATTTAGACAGTTATTTGGCAGTCATTTTCTTAAAAATTAACAAAGTGAACCTGTCACTTTAAGGAAAACAGCTGACAGAGTGTGTTGCCAATGATAAAAATTAAAGTGAAAATTGAAATTTTAGAAAACTCTGTTACCTGCTGTGCTCTTGTCAGCTTTTCATTATTTAAAAGACTTTTCTGATGAGATAGATGGAGATATTAGTGAATGCGTTCTTATTGTTGTATAATTAATTATGTTAAGACTTGTAGCTGTTAACTTGGTAAGCCAGTATTTTCAGTGACCAGTTGTTATAAAATTATGGGCAAAGATCCTGTCACTGTTACTCAAGGAGGCACACACCTGTAATACTAGCTACTTGAGAGTTTGAGAGAGGAGGTTCTTAAGTTCGAGGTCAGCCTGGACAACCTAATGAAATTCTGTCTAAACAAAGAAACAAAACACAGGCAAACAAATAAAAGTTTGGCGATGTAGCTCAGCAGTAGATAGAGTGCTCCAGAATTTGATTCTCAGTACTTGGGGGTGGAGAGAGGATTCTTTCAAAAAAGCCAGTAGCAGAATGCAAAAGTTTGTATGTATTAGGTTCCATATTATAACTTGTCAAGTCTTGGTGTAGTATAAGAAAAGAATATCCATAGCTATCTGAACAAAATGTTAGTATTAATGAATATTTCCTATCTTCTTACTACCTGTTTGTCTGATGCTTTTTTCATATAGCTCAATTGAAACAACCTAGCATAACAGATTGATGTAGAAGATATGAAAATCCACCTTTTCTCTAAGTTAAGCTAAACATGAAGACTTTTGTAACAGTATCACTTTTTTATTTTGAAAAGTAATTTTGCATAAAATGAGAAATTTGTGTAGAAATGTTGTCTGTAAGTTTAAAAAATTAACAGATGCTTAAAACTTTCTCATTTTATTTCTAATATGGTAAATATTGATAATTATAACCTATGTCGACAAAGCTCTTGGCAGTACTCAATAATTTTGAGAACACAAAGGAGTCCTGACACTAAGATGTTTGAGAACTCTTTCTTGAAGGAAGGGAGGCTAGATTCCAAATGAGTTGAGTTCCAAAGAGTTAGTCTTTTGAGTATTCCTTTGATATATGATTTACCTACCTCTAGTTTATTTTGCCAGTTGTAGGCTATGTCAGTGTACTTCAGTGACATTTACCAAATAGTCAGATGGTTTATGTATGTGTTTTTAGAGGAGATTTTTGTTTTTAAGATTGATGCTACCTATAGGGTTACTACTCAAGAGTTGAGATATGGTTAATAGTCATCCCAGTCATCCTCTTCATACTTGATAGCACTGTTTTGATTGTAAGTTATGTATAGTTTTGGGAGCTTTTCACTGTGGTAAGCTACTTTGGGATTGTAATAGAGCTCACTATGCAGAAAATAACTGCTATTTGCTTTGAAATCCATACACCAGCCTAACCAGTTATAATATTTCATAGCTGTTTTGTAGTACCATCAATCCACAGTTTAAAAATGTTTGAGAATTAGTTATTTGCAATAATATAATATGAATACAAACTAGTTCTGTTAGGAGCATTACAACCTTATTGAGAGCTATTAAATTTTTTTGATGAAGAACTGTGTTTTGACTCCTAGAAATCTAGTCAAATACGTATTGCAGTTGCACTCCAACAGTGTTAGGAGATCCTTCTGTGCCCTTCATCATATAAACAGGATTATAAAAACTTTAATACAGCAAGAGAAGCATTCTGGAGTTAAGCTCAGAAGGCACAGGTAAATTGGGTAGCCAGTATGGGTGGAAGGTGGTAAATAAAACCCTTAGGTGAAACAAGTACTGAAACTTTGGTTTATACTCCAGCTGCTAATAGTGGAGGGAAAAAAGAGAAGAGATATTCTGGAGGCTTCCTGTAATGATGCGTGACCCTTTTAGGGCAGATGCTCAAAACGTAAAGAGATGTTTTAAGTTGGGAAGTCCATCATAATGTATAGAATTGTGCTTCATTGTATCTTATGTTTGCTTTTATATGTGTATGAACTGAGTTCAAGCAATAGAATGCAGGTCAGTAAGGAGAGTGAACTCATTTTATACCAGAGGTTTGAAAGAAAAAGAAAGCGATGAACTCCATGGGCAGTCATAACCAAGAAGAGTAGTGGAGGACAGGAGAGTGTTAAAGCATGCATCCTGTAAGGAGGCCCAAAACAAATTCATATTATAGAGTTGCAGAGTGGCTCTTAGAGCAAGGGTGAGGACTGAAAATAAGCTGGCACAGTTCAATCAAAATATTCTGTTACTCAGCTCATTGCCCTGTGGCCTCTGGCAGGAAATACAGACTTTTAATACTGGTATCCAGTACTTGTAGCCCATTATGGAGAATGGTTGTAATAAAGCAGAAGTTTAGCGTTAGGAAAGCTTGGGGTCATGGAAGAGGACAATGTTAGAGAACTAGAATTTGATGTGAAACTAAGCTCCTTGTCTTATCCTGCCCTATGTCAATGTTGATACCTCAAATTGAAGCAAGCCTGAAGCAAAGGGGAGAGCAAAGTGGCTACAGCAGTTTGCACTGGAGGGACAGGGTTGGCCCAACAAATACTTGTTCCTTGAATACTTGGGAAGTAAGGCAGAGGAACAGGTGGGTAATTACAGTTTTTCTGTAGTCTTATGCAGTAGACCCTAGGTATAGTATTACCTACCCACCAAAAAGTCTTGTAGGCCAGGGTTTGGTAAACTTTCTATATAGGACCAGATACTAAATATTTTAGGCTTTAGGGGTCAGGTGGTCCCTGTTGCACTTACTGAAATCTGCTTCTATGACATGAAAATAGCTGTAGGAAAATAATTAAATGAAGGAGCATGTGTGTGTTCTAGTAATGCCTTACTTACGGAGACTGAAATTTGAATTTTATATTATTTTTACATACCCAAAACATTAGTTTTTAAAAAAATTTCAACCACTTAATAATTTAAAACCCATTTTAAAATCATAGTTATACAAGAACAAGCAGCAGAGTGGATTTTGGCTCAGGTGCTCTTACTTGCTGATCCTTGTTTTCAGAAATAAATGACTTAATCAATTATGTTGCAGAAAGCTTAGCAATACTGAAATAGATGTTCTCTTGGACAATGCTGTTGGTGACACTGTCTTGTTTTATAGGTGACACTGATGATAAAAATCCATTCAAGAATTTAGATGTGACATCTGCATCAGGTTCAAATCTCTCAGCTATAAGACAAACTGGATACTTCATAAGAATTGCCATCTATTATGCACAGAGAGCCAAAATCTGTTACTGAAATGGTCTATGTGAACTACTTGCTGGGTCCAGTGATGCACTATTAGACAAAGAAGTTGAAAGAGAAGTCTGGCAGTATTCTCTGGATGACTGGCAGAGTGTGACACCAATATGGCATCAAACCCTACTGTGTGATTCCAAGGACTTCCTGACTAAATAAAATGAAAAAATAATAGTGGTTGGTGTGATTGAAGTAAATTTGATCTTTGCTTGGGAAATATGTCATTATCATTCTGTCATGATATATAGTAATTGCCTTGATAATCGAACTTTAAAGATCCTGGCTTTATGAAATGTGTATAGTTATACCTTTTAGAATTGGATTCACATAATCTAAGGGAAATATGGGAAAAATAACAGCTGTTTACTAAATAGGTTAATTTAAGGACTATATTTTTTTGCATGGAAGATTTAGCTTGGAATTCTTGAAATTGCGTTCTCATGTGGAGTATTTAAAATATATTTCTATTTACAAAATGGCAGCTGGAATTTTGTAGGAAAACATCTTTTTCAGTAGATTCTTACATTTTAATAGAAAGTTATAGTAACATTCTATATAGAATTAGTGTGCATAGAATGTTTAATTCGTAATAGTATTTTCAGAACTATTCACTGACATGTCAAGATGATTTAATAAGCAGGTATGATTTGGAAATCTGTGTATTTTTAAGAGCTATTGAATCATAGGAAAACTGGAATATTGAAGTGTTTTTTCAATCCAGATTAATACTTCATTTAGTTAAAAGAGTCACTGATTTTGGCATATATTTATATCATTAAAGCAGTACTGGGAAATGAAGTACTAAAGTTGAATCCCTTAAACTTGAATCCCACGTTTCCTTCATTGAGTTATCAACATTTTTTTTTTTTCATCTGAGCATTTAACAAAAGCTCTGACAGTTTAGGGTATAAAACATAGATTATATTTTCTATAACGTGTACAGCTCATCTACAAACAGAAAAGGTTCCCTTGTGGCTTACCTGCTATCTTCACCTAAAGCAGATACCATTCAGTTTGTCAGTATGCCATGGTCATGATTCCATGCTTTTGGTCAGAGGACATTGTAACTAAGTAGCCATCCTGAAAGGATACTGGCTAGTGGAGATTAGACACATCTAATTTACAATTCATTGTAGAGATCAGAAACATGACAATTTTATGTGGAATTTATTTTCATGGTCTTTAAACTTAAAAAGAAATTTAATCAATGCTTGTAACTGAAAGAAGGTATGTTGTAGTGTTTTAGTACCTTAAACCCTTGAATCTGGAGGGAGAGGAATGTTTTATAGATGCTTAGATCCTAAAATTCTGAGATTTTGAAACAAAATTCCCTGTCATTTATTACACATAATTAAATTACTCTGTGGATTGGGTTTGAGATTACTGTGATTAATGCTTTGAAAACTTTGCCATTTTCAAATATGTCACTTTAGAAAGGATGACTGTGTATGTATGTGTGTGTGTGTGTGTGTGTTTGAAGCAACAAGCAGCTTTTTAATTTATAGACAAGATATATTTAATAGATGTAAATTGAACATTGATGGTTTATTCAAATTAGCAAATCCATTGAGGTCTTTGGGAAGCCTTGTGTGAGGCAAGGAGCAATAAATAGAGCGCTATAGATGGCAGTTATTATTTTGCTTTCCTTTTAAGATAACTTTTTGAAAATATAATAATAGGGAAGAGCACATAAATACAACTTAATATTTTGTAGTTCTTAATTTGCCTTTCATATTAAAATTGAGAGCCATCTCATAAAAGTAATTCATTGAAGAATGGGTAGTGCTGTTTAATTTGAGAACATAGTTGCAAAAATGGTTAAATCTTTATGTTAAATCTTTGAGATTATTCTAGAGCCTTTCATTGATTTATTGAGTATAATCAAGAGAAGAAGAAAATACAGATATTTAAAGCTAGTTTTGAAATGGATGTGGAGATATACACCTGCAATTCCTGTAGCTTGGAGTCTAAGGCAGGATTGCAAGTTTGAGTTCAGTCTGAGTAACTTGGGAAGACACTGTCTCAAAAAGTACTGAGCATGTAGCAGTCTCAAAATATAAAGTGCTGGGGATGTAGTGTAGTGCTCCCTGGGGTCAGTTCCTAAGTCTGAAGGAACAGAAAACAAAACTAGTTTTGTATTACCAGTCAAAACGTTATTTAAGGTCCGGGGATTTGACTCAGTGGTTCCACCACCTGCCTTGCAAGTGCAAGGGCCTGAGTTCCATCCCCAGTACCAAAAAAACAAAACAAAACAAAACAAAAAAACCCAAAAAACAAAAACAAAAAGTTATTTAATTTTAACTTTCCCCATTTTGTGTAGTGCATTCTCATGAACAGCTTTCTGAGATGAGAAAACATTGAGATTTGGAGGATGTTGAACATTGATTAAGTACAGTACATCCTTTTTTTCTATCATATTTTACAAAGGACTTATGTACTTGTGATATTTATAGGCTATGAGGAGAGGTTCAAGAAAGACTTGGAGAAAAATTAATATAAGGTCACACTATAGTAAATATGTGTTATCTTCATTTTAGTACAGCTGGAATTTAGGTATATTCTTCTGTTACCTTTCTCCCTAACTTCATATTCCCTGGGTAAAGCTGTTTTTTTTTTTTTTTTTTTTTTTTTTTTTTTTTAGGAGAGTGGGAGATAATATTTTGTATGGAGAAAGTAAGGTTATTCCAGAGAGTGGGTAATATAATTAGACAAATATAAACTGGAGAATCATATCTAAATGTGATAAGTAATGAGATCCTTTGAAACCTCTCTATGTTTGGATTACTAAGGATGCTAGAGAAAGGGTATCAGTGGAACAGAATGGTAAGTCATCATGGACTTTATTGGACATTAAAATATTTTGCAAAATTATTTCCATTTCTCTTCACAACCTTGAGAGGAGATGAAATGATCCAAATTTTCTGATGAGAATACTAGAAGTTAAATGGTACATACAGTCTTTGAGTAAGGTGTGAAGTAGAGAATCTTACAGCTTGTAGCTTGTTTTGTGCCTACACTATAGCTCAGTTTCATTCTGGTGATTGATAAAATGAAGAAGTAAGTAATCTGAAAGGCCATCATGTACTAAAGGAAGATGTTAAAAATTAGCAGCTTTTAACAGGAATGACTTCATGTTGTTATATAATGACATTGGAAACTCTTTGAAATGCAATAATGTGATATATTTGCAGGTATTATATCTGGACTGCATGACTCATTTGTCTACTGGGTTGCTTTGATACCAGTAGAGTATAGTATTGTATAGCAGTACTTTTAGATGTGATGCCATAATAGAAAATCTAATGTGAAAGATGGGCAAAGTTGAGATACTGTAGAAGTGCATACATATGAGCTGAGTTGGATAAACTCCAAATGGAATATATAGAAAAAGTGCTTCAAAGACTTTTTTTAAAGTAGTGCAATTGATGGATTTCTTTGGAAAAAGTAATGAAATTGATGGATTGTCTTGTCTATTTGATCAATTTCCTAGTTTAACAGTTGATATTTAGAACAGATAAGGTACTGTGCTAAGCATTTAATGGAAAGCAGAGATAGTTATGGCATTTGTTGTCCTCAGAAAACATCTTTAGTATAAATAGCTAAAGTTAGTTTATGGCAGAATGACATAGGTGCTACACACCTATGTAGCAGTGCTGTGGCAGTACTATAGGCCTCTGGAAAGAATGGTATATTAATTATCACTAGGGTTTAGACTAGGCTGAGTTTAGTTGGATCTTAAGATAGGCATATTAAAAGAGAGGAAAAGCATTTTATTATATGAGTGATAAATTGGGAATATAGTAAATCTATAGAATTAGGAATAAATAGATGAATGAGAAGCAGTCACGCTTATTCACACTAGATGGATACAATTTTTACTTTGAAAAGTATGTTGTAAGTATGCTTGCTCATATTAGAATTTCAGTAGAAGTTTGGTACTTGTAAATATCATTTAGCAATTTATTTGGTATCTTCCTTTATGAGACATAGTGTACATTATTAAGTTGGAAATGTTACTTTAAACCTGGATGGTTATGAGCATCAAAACAGAATATGTAAGTCCAGTCAAAAGTCTATATTACTTTCCTTGATTTAAAATGGTAAAATGTAGAGATGATGATGATTTTTACATACCAACCTAAGAAGTGTTTGGCGGTGCAATTAGTTTTATTATATGTGATTATTTTTAAAAAATTTTCCCAAAGTGAGGTTGATTATCTTGATGTTTACCTCCATGAATGTGTCTGTTCATGTTATTATCTTAAATCCATACCTTATCTATTCATATTGTTGTACTTGAAATGTGAAAGTAAAATAAAGGTATAAAGTGCCCAGGTGACTTGTTTGGATTTATGTAAATCAGAGAACACACACAAAAAATCCATTAATCTCAGTGCTGAGACTCTGATGTATTAAATTCAAAAATGGAATCTTTCACCTGGGCCTGGTTGCACATGCCAATATGCCAGCACTCTGGAAGGCCTCCTGGAGTGCTAAGATCTTAGGTGTGTGCTACCATGCCCAGAAATGATATATTTCCTTAAGCAGAAGTTTGAAATTTTGAATAAATCCTGTTTATCAGTATTTTCTTTTGTGGTGTTGTACTGTATGTCTGGCCTTTTTGTGTCTAAGGAATGTTTGACTCCCATCTGTAAGGCTTTTCTCCTTTGTGGTCTTCTAAACATTTTATAGCCTTATCTTTTATGTAAAATCCATTATGAGGTGATTTTTATGTACAGTGTAGAGTAAGAATCCGGATTTATTATTTTCCGTATTCAGTGTTCAAGCTTATTTATGTATTTATTTATTTATTTATTTAGACATGGTCTCACTTTGTACTTCTGTCTAGCCTTGAACTCACTATATAGCCCAGGGTGACCTTGAATTTGCAGCAATCTTCCTGTCCCACCCTCCCAAGTGCTAAGGTTACAGGCATGCTCTACCACACCTGGCAAGCTTCATTTATTGAAAAACTTCTTTTGAGTTATATTGAAACTTTAATTAAAAATATAATGATCATGTGTGTGTAACTTTTCCTAGACTGCATAATATTGCATGGACATGGATATATTATATCATGACAACATCCCATTGTTTCATAGTCTTGAAAGCACATGGTGCAAATTATTTAACTGTGTCTTTCTTTGAAATTGTTTTGACTACCCTGTGTCTTTCTGTTTCTATATCAGTTATAGAATTGGCTTGTTCATTTGTTCAAAATCTCTGTGGGATTTTAGTTGAATTGCGTAGCTCAGTTTGGGAAGCATTAATTTCTAAGAGATACTAAATTACCCCATTCCAATATGATATGCCTCCATTTATTTAGTTACTTATTTCTCTGAGCAGTATATTGTGGTTCTCTGTGTGCCCCCCTTTTTTTTGTAGTCGTCTTGGGCATTTATCCCAAGGCCTTCACACTGAGCTACATCCCCAGCCCATATTTTATTTTATTTTTTATTTTGAGACAGGGTCTCGCTATGTCACTAAATTTACCATGATGGACAATGCTCTTGTCTAAGCCTGCCAGAATGCTGAGATTACAGGCATGTGCTGCCATACCTGGCTCAGTGTGCTGGTCCTTTAAAGTTTATCCTAAGTGAATAAAAAACATGAATTACATTTTGAATACTGTTAAAAATGCTAGTTTTAAAAAATAAAACTTACAACCTGTCATTGTTAGTGTATAGAAATACAATTAATTTTTATATGTGGAACTTGTACCCTGCTACCTTTCTAATTCAACTAGTAATGCTTTTGAGTTAGGATGTTCTGTGTATATGACCACAAATAAAGGCAGTTTACTTCTAACTTTCCAATCTTTGTGTCTATTATTTCTCTTTCTTTGCTGTATTAACCAGAACTTTGGTACAGTGTTAAGTAGAAGTGATGAGTGTGAACATCCTTGCCTTGCTCTTGATCTCAGGGAGAAACTATTCAGATTTTCCCTATTGTGTATGATATTGACTGAACTTTGTTTTTATAGATAAGCTTACTAGGAAGAAAAATTTTCTGTTAGTATGCTGAAATTTTTTGTTAAAATGAATGTTATTTTTTTCTTTTTCTTTTTTTCATGTAAAAGTAATTTGTTTTTTTAAAAATTTTATTAATGTAGTGAACTACAATTAATTGGATTTAGAATATTAAAACCAGCTTTTGCATTTTTATGATTAAAATTTTATTTGGTCAAGATGTATACCTATTTATTATATTGAATTTGATTTGCTATGTTTTGTAACTGGTTTATGACTTCATATTTATGAGGCTCATTTTTGATGGGTGTGTCTTATAAACTGAGTATTTGTGTTATCTGCAAATTTGTATGTTGAAGCCCTAACTCTTACTGTTTTGGTATTTGGAGATGGATTTTTTGGTAGGTAGTTTTGATAAAGTCATGAGGATAGGGCCCCTATGATGTCATTATTGTTGTCCTTATAAAAGCAACAGGGCAAAGCTTACTCTTTCTCTGCCATGTGAGAGCACAGTCTGGAGGGAGCTATCTATAATATAAGCCAGGAAAGAAGGACCTCTCCAGTGAAACAACTAATTGGTACCTTGGTCTTCTTAGCCTCTAGAGGTGTAAAGAAATAAATCCCGCTGTTTGAGCCACCTGTTCCACTTTGGTATGGAAGTGTGAGTTGACTAAGATGTGTATACGTGTGTATGCATGTGTGTGTGTGTATGTGATACCCTTGTCAGATATTGGTATCAAAGTTGTGATCATCTGATTAGATGCAGCAAAACCACTTGAGTAAAATACATTTTTCTTTTAAATAATAAAAAGACTCAAAACTAGGAATAAAAGGATATTTCCTCAGTGTAGTAAAGTGCATGTATGTGAAAATGATAGCAAACATTTAATGTTGGAAAAATGAGTGCTTTAAGATCAGGAACAAGGTATGAATGCTACTCTTAACAATTCTGTTCAGTCTTGTGTTGGAACATCTAGCCAAGACAGATAAGGAAAAGAAATAAAAATATCCTGACTGGAATGAAATAAAATTATCTCTTTGCAGATTACATAAGAAATATGTATGTATCTAGTATGTATATTAGAAATCCTAAGGAATCCACTGCAATGTTTTAGAATTCGTTTATGATACTAGCAAGTTTGCAAGGTACTACAGTAATATACAGACTTTGGTTGTATTTCTGTATACTAGGAATGAACAGTCTGAAATTAAAATAATTTCACTTACAAAAGCATAAAAAATCAAATAAGAATAAATTTAACAAAAGCAGTAAAAAAATTGTACCCCGAGAGCTACAAAAATAATTGAAAGAAAGTACAGAAATAAATGAAAAGAAATAAAAGAAAATCTATGTCAATATTCATAGGTCAGAGGACTTAATATTGCTAATATTGAATTACTACCACAAAACAATCTACAAATTCCAGGCTATCAAAATCCCAGCTGTGTTTTCTTTTTTAGGAAGTGAGAAGCTGATTTTTAAGCTTATATGGAAATTCAGGGTACCTGGTCAAAACAACCTTGAAAAAGAACAAAAATAAATCATTTCTTGATATCAGAACTTACTACAGAGTTGCAGTATTCAGAACAGTGTCATACTGGTATAATAAAAGACAAGATTGCTGCAAAAGAATTGAGAATCCAAATCTTCATTGATAATGATTTTTTTAACAAGGGCAGCATGTTAGTAGGTAAGCTAAATATGGATAAAATGGAATAAATGGATAAAATATAAGGGACAGAAAGAAGGGTAGTGTCTTCACTTGTCAGTTGCAGCTCTTCTGCTTTGTTGTCTTTTGCCTGCCCTGAACTATTTCTCCTCTGTGATATCCCTGAACCATGCCACCCTGCCATGGAGCCAGCCAATTATGGACTGAGAAATCTCTGCAAACTGTGAGCCAAACAAACCTTTCCTACTTTAACTTTGGGTGTTGAATATTTTGTCTCAGCAATGAGAAAAGTAACTAAGACACCATTGGTTTGTCAGATTGGGATAAAGACTTTCTGTACCTGTTTTCTTCAGGGTTTTTGTCATGAATGGATGTTGAATTTGCCAAATGCTTTTTCTGTATCTCTTGAGATGATCATGTGATTTTTATCCTTGTGGAACCATCCCTGCATTCCTGAAATGAATCCTACTTGGTCACAGTGTATGATCTTTTTGATGTTTTGCTGCATTCTGATTGCTAGTATCTTATTGAAGATTTTTGTATCTATATTATTCAAAAATTGGCCTGTCATTTTCTTTTTTGATCTTTTTCTGGTTTTGGAATCAGCAATACTTGCATCCAGGAGTGACTTTGATAGTACTGCTTTCCTTTCAATTTCATTAAAGAGTTTGAGGATTATTGGCATTAGATCTTCTCTAAAGTTCTTGTAGAATTCAGAAGTGAATCTGTTGGGACCTGGGCTTTTCTTAGTTTGTAGGATTTTTTTTTTTCCTTCAATTTCAATGACTGATACTGCATTATTCTTGTGTTCTGATTTTTCACTTATTGTAATTATCCTTTTTTTTTTCAGTTATTTGTCTTTACCTCATCTAGCAGCTGTTAGGGATACATTTTTCATGTTCTCTTATTTTCAATGTGTCTTTGAGGGTATCATTGTCTTCTAGCTTTGAAATTTTATTTTGATCACTTCTGATGTCCTTTCAGTATAGTTTTTAATCTGGATTTCTGATTGAAACTTTTTCATGGGCTCTTAATTCTTTGTTATACTTATAATTCATATTTTGTATCATTTTGTTTAGCTCATTAGCTTATTAGTGTCTTCTGAAAGCTCCTGCCTCATTTTGGTTATTACTTCCATTATCTGTTAAATATCTTCTGTGTTCCCACTGAGTAGATCTTTGATCTCTTTTCTAATCTCCTCTCTTACCTTTGTCAAGTAATTTGTGTTTGTGTGGCTCTTGGTATCTGCCCCTTGATGCCCCCTGGAGTGGCTTTGGTGGAGTCTGGTATTTAAGGAGTCATTTTGTTCCCTTGTTTTTTCAAGTTTTGTTGAATTTTGTTTTGTTGATGTGTATAATGTAAAGATTTTGTAGCTGGTATAGAGATCTCTTTAGTTGCTTTTCAGTGATGTAGTTTGGGTGTGGCTAACTATAATCCTTTGCCACAGCTTCAGAATCTGACTGTCTTGGTTAATTTGGGAGGGGAGGATACAATGTGGTTAACCCAGTGACCAAGTTCTCTGGGATTGTACTTTAATGTTGTAAATGTCTCAAACGTAATCATTGTGTTGGCTTATCGAGAAATATTGATAATTATGTGACCCTGTTAATATCAAGTGAATCAACTGCAGTAGTATTGTCCATGACAAATTAGATATTAACATATCATAAGACTCAATTGTGAATCACCCTTAATCTTAAAGAAATCCACAATTATGGTATAAACATTGAGACAACCGCGGTACTGATTTGCAGCTCATATGCACTAAATGTGACAGCTGTGTCTCCAACAATGGTAGAAAAGAATTCAATAGCAATCTTACAGAATTAACCATAAAAAGATTAGCAAAGTTTTGTGGTTATAATATTAAATATACAAGGTTTGCAAATGGGGGAATGTAGGAGGGAAACTGAAACCTTAAACATGAAGTATTTTATGTATTAGCTATAGTGATAGATTTGGTATGGTTAAATTTTTTATACTTTTAATAATGTAATAGAATATTTTCTCAAACATAATGCTAAAAGTAACTTTGTCCTAAAAAACCCACTTGATTGAAGTCAATAAAATACTGTATAAATGCCCCTAAACTCTATGATAGGAGGAGAGAGAAGGGATACAAAGGATATTACTGGAGAGTAGAAGGATATTTATAGAATTGATGGGAAGAGGAAAAAAACTGACGAGAAATAGAAGACAAAAGAGAAAGAAATTATAGAGTAAAAATAAGTGAAAAATTAAAGGAAGAGGAAAAGAAGAAAACAAAATGAAGTATGAAGAAGAAAATAATAAAGGAAAATTCCCCAAGCCCCAAATAAACTGGTGAAGCAGAAAGGAGGAAAGGAGAAAAAAACAGAAAACTAAAAACAGTGCACACACAGAAGACAAAAGCAAGAAAATAACCACACCCCCCAAAAAAGACATTTCTGATTTTGAACCTGTGATTTTTCTTCCTGAGATCTACAATTTTGGGTCCAAGTCCAGGTGTGTTCCCGCTCCATGCTGTCATGGAGACAGTCAGACCCCAGATCAACGCTAGATATAGTCACCGGCAGGCAGTAACATAGGGCGTCAGTGCTATGACTTGCTCTTCTAGAGCAATTCATGCTGAGCCTGGCCTCTGCCTGTAGGATGGGGCCTTTAAACCCCTCAGGGAGTCTCCTGTCATCCTTACTGTAGCTGTCTCTCATTCACTCACTGTGGGAACATAACACTGGAAGCCCTGAAGTAAAGTTGTCTGGTTGCTTCTCTGTGTTCTAAGGTTCAAACAGTCAGTCCCTCCCAGGATGGTGCCTGGCCAAGCACTCTCTCCAGAGGATATGGCATCTTCTCAGACTGAAGTCACTTACTAGCTGTGCTCACAGGCCATATCAGTTCATCCCACCACTGTGTTTCTCCCTGAAGCCCTCTGAATCCCTCCCCTACCACTTAGTCTCTGTAGATTCATTCTCCTGTTTTAGCCAGCCATGAGCTGAGAGCCAGGGAGAAAGTGCAGATTGTCCCTTCACTTTTCTGTGATCGGTTTTGTCTTTTCAATTTCTCTGTAGGTTTTAATTTTCCTATCACATTCCTCTTTTTCTAATTTCTCTAATTTTCTTTTACCTCCTTTAGTATTTTGTGCATATTGAGAGTTTCATTTTTAGTGACTTTTTCCTGTGAATTTTTTTTGGTGATGATTACTCTTCACAAAAGTTTTTTTTTTTTTTTTTTTTTTTTTTGGCACCAGGGATCAAACTCCGGTCCTTGTGCTTGCAAAGGAGGTGGCGGAACCACTGAGCTAAATCCCTGGCCCTACAAAAGGAGGTTTTAGTATTTAACCATGGCATTTAAGGGCCTCTCCATTTAGGCTTTCTTCTGTTTTTTCTATCCTTATTTTCTTTTTATACTTAACCCAATGCTCTAATGTCAAATTCAACATACCTATTCTTACCTCTCTTTCTTTGGTAATACTCTTTCCTTTTTGCTCAAAGTCCTTAGCCACTTTATTTAGAGTATCTCAATTCTTTTCATGGTGCTTTTCTTACTGAGTTATTGCAGTTCTTTGAATATTTGTCAAGTCCTCCCTACTAAACTGTATGCCCATTGAATGCTGTACTCACCTTTGATTCTGCCATAGTGGGTGACTGACTAGCCCAGAACCTGGCACTAAATTGTTGACAGAAAACTATAGATACCCTCCCATACCTTTCAGGCCTCTTGGAGTTGAGCTGTAGTGTAGCTTATGGAGGGAATACGCTTTTAAGAAATTGTACTGTTTATTTCAGGCGTCATGCTTCTCTAAGTGCCACCTTTCTGCATGGCTGTAATTTTAGGGTAGGGCACATGGTCTGTGGTCTATGTAGTGTTCACCCTGTAAAGATGTGGAGACCATTGTGGGCAGTTTGGGATTGCAACCCACACATTCTCTGATGTAAGTTATATCTTTCCCTTTAATTTGTATGAGAATCCTCTAGTTTCACCTGATTTGGTCAGTATTTTTTTGGATAGGCAGTAGTTGGGGTGACGTGTGAATTTGCAAGTAAGCCCTGAGTGACTTGTGTACAAATGGTAGACAAACACTGTATGGCAAGAGTGTGGAGATAAGTGCCCTGGGCTGTGGTAGTCAGAGGAGGAGCACTTGGGTGTGTGGTTGCCTTGTTAGGTTCTCAGGAGCCTATTGAAGGTGTATAAATGAGGGAAGGGCAAATGTGCTTTGCTTAGCACAACTTTCAGGGACTTAGCCTATTTATAGATAGTCTTAGATAATGACAGTTGTCATTGCTTAATTTTATACACTCTTCTTTTTTATTTCTATAGTAATTTGCTGAGGTAATTTCTTCAAAAAACATTTCTTGAGTATTCATGA
Organism: Fukomys damarensis; assembly: GCF_012274545.1. Classification (NCBI taxonomy): domain Eukaryota; kingdom Metazoa; phylum Chordata; class Mammalia; order Rodentia; family Bathyergidae; genus Fukomys; species Fukomys damarensis. Next base: position 25,839,927 of record NW_022900941.1, on the reverse strand, counting down.
TGTGCCTGTGCCAAGACAGAAATGATAAAAAAGAGTGTACTTGTTAGAGGAGTGAAGGCTTTCAGAGGTCTTGATTAGTGATCTGAGGCCACTTAAGCAATTGACATGTATTTGCTCTAAAAAGTGTATGGGCATTTGTAGTAGATGTGGTTTTAAAAACAATCATGCAGGGTTATATTTTATGTCTATTCTTCTGTTTAATAAGATAGATTGTTTAATTTTATCCACAAATTCAGGTTATTAATATTTTTATCTTTGGAATTAGTGTTTAGGAAATAATTACCTCATGAAAATTAGTTGTATTGTTAATTTTCATATAGCTATATATTGTTATGATGCATAGCTGTGGTGTAATAGTATTGAAATGTAAAAAATGGTTTTTTGAAGGATTTTATGGTCTTATTTTTAATAAAGATTAAAACATTGTCATCACAATCGGCTTAAAAACTATTTTATGTTTTTAATGTACTACCCTTTAATAAACATGGTCAGATTAAATGCTGTATAAGTAAAAGTGCCTCAGAGCAGCACTTCACAGATATTTGGGAACATTGTTGGAAATTTGTACCTTTACATAATCTATCTTGGTTCTTATTTTTTCCCCATCTCCTTCTCCTCCCTTCAACTCCTCCCTCCTTATCTACAAAGACTTTGTGTCCATTTTTTTTCATTTTCTCATATTAATTCCATTCCCTTCTTTCCTTTCCCTTACCCCTCCCATTTCTCCTTCTCCTTTGTCCCTTTTCTTCCTATTTCACATTACCTATTACACCTTTTAATCCTTATTCACACTTGCGTTTACTCATACTAGAGAAACTATTCAATATTTACATGTGTGTCCTATTTATTTCACTTATGAGTATGGCTTCATTGTGCATCCATGTAGTGATAAATGTCTCTAGCTTCTCATTCTTTATTGCTGAGTAGTATTCCATTGTATAAAAATACCACATTTTCTTTACTCAGTCTCCTGTTGATGGGCAGTTGGGCTGTTTCCAAGTTTTAGCTTTTGCAAACTGTACTGCTATGAATATGGGTGCACATATATCTCTGTGGTATGATTCTTTTAATTCTTTTGGGAAGATACCCAGCAGGGAAATATCTGGGTCAAATGTTAATTCTAGTTTTTTACAGCATCTCCATACTGATTTTCACAGTGGTTGAACCAGTCTACACTCCCACCAGCAGTGGAGTACTATTTCTCTTTCCCCATGCCCCATACCTGATAGCAGCCATTCTTTCTGGGATGAGGTGGAATCTCCATGTTGTTTTCATTTGCATCTCTTGAATGACCAGTGATGTTGAACATTTTTTCATATGGTGTGAATTATATTTACCTTTTGGTAAAACTGTCACTATCATTTATCTCTAGAACATTTTCATTTTCTTCAACTGAAACTCTGTACATTTTAGGTAACAGCTGTAATTGCCCCTTTCCCCCAGCCCTTGGCAAGCAATATTCTACTTTCTCTGAATTTTATTATTCTAGATACCCCATATAATACCCTAATACAGTATTTGTTTTATTGTGACCAGCTTATTTTACTTAGTAAGTGACTTCAAGGTTTATCCATGTTGTAGCATATAGGAGTTTCTTTTTCAGGTTAAATTCCACTGTTTATACATACACCTTATTGTATTTGTTCATTTATCCTTTTGCATACACTTGAATTGCTTCTGCTTTTTGATATTATGAAGAATGCTGTTGGGACTATTGTTTTACAAGTAATCTGTTCAAGTCCTTGCTTTCAGTTCTTTTAAAATTTACACTTAAAAGTGGGATTGCTGAATTATATGGTAATTTATTTTTATTAGTGCATGTTTGCAGTACATAATAATTACATTCCTCATAGGGAGTTGGTACATTACATAACATATCTTAATTCTTTTTACATCCTATCCCTTCCCTCTCTTCCTCTAGCTCTTGATCCCCTATCTTTTTGAAAAAGGTCTCCCTGTTTCGTGATATATATATCTCCTATTTTGCTCTTTATTTATATTTTGGGTTTTTTTCATATAAGGAAAATAATGAATATGTATGCATGTGTATCTGATTTACTTCACCTAACATTGTGGTCTCAAGATACAACCATTTTCCTACAAATGACTCAAGCTTATCCTTCTTTATTGTAGAATAGTACTTCATTGTATAAGTATCACATTTTCTTTACCATTCATCTGTTGATAGATATGTATATATAGGCTGCTTCAAAGATTTAGCTATTAGGAGTTGGGCTGTTATAAGCATGGGTATGCATATATCTCTGTAATATGTCTTTAACTCTTTGGGGGAGATACCCGGAAAGGATATAGCTGAGTTAAATGGAATTTCTGTTGTTAGTTTTTAAGGAATCTCTGTACTGATTTTCATAATGATTGTACTAGTTTACATAAATCACCCCCAATAACGTAGAGGGATTCATTTTTCCCTGCAGCCTCTACCAGCATTTTCAGTTATTTGATTTCTTTTGGTGATAGCTATTTTTTATGGAGCAAGATAGAATCTCAGTGTTGTTTTACATAGCAATTTTCTAATAGCCAGAGATATTGAAGATGTATTTATTGGTCATTTGTACTTCTGAGAAATATCTGTTCATTCAGTTGCCCATTTTTTGATACAATAATTCTATTTTTATTTATTTAGTAAGTGTGATACTATTTTCCATGTGGCATTTTATTTTCTCAGTAGCAGTGCACAGGACCTCTTAATTTGTCTACATCCTCACCAAAGAGAACAGTATGTTGTAGTAGTCATAACAGCTAAAATTAAGAGCTTACTTATGCACAAGTGCTGTAATATAAACTTTACATATAAGAAATATTTAGTCTTCACAACAGGTTTCCAACATATGTATAGATACTGCACCATTAGTAGAGTTCCTAGAATAATAACGAACTGTAATTTTCAGTTAAGTACCGGTATTCAACAAATGTTTCTATGGAAAGCCAATTTTGTGTCCTTTGAAGCAAGAGATTTTATCAGGTGAATTTTCTGGACTGTCATTAGAGTGTTATATGTTTTTCCCAGTCTCTCATAAGTGAGGGTGTCTGAATCTTCTGTTAAGCTTAGTTGGAGGGTTTCAATTGGAACATATGGGTCAGGTCCTACCATTGTGGTAACGAAAAATTTATGCTTGACTCATACTTAGGAAAATCAAAGTGTCCTGTTGTACTATTACTGGATTTGAGAAGTAATTTTACTCCTCTCTGGCCAGGTGGTGTCATTTAAAGAGGGATCCTGCCCAAAAAATTTCCTGCTGGGGCAAGAGGATTTCAGCAGTAAGTCTTGAGTGATACTGCTAGGGATAAGAAGCCAAATAGGTATTTGGAGGAGACTGTTCAGTGAGGGGCAGTAGGGTCTAGGGCACAGGATTTGTATCTGGAGGATCATACACTTTGAGAGAATATAGATAAGCTGTCTCTTGAGAATCAATTTCAGATACTAGCCATACCTATGTAGTCTTTGGCCATTTTGCTGCAAGTAGTGTCAAATAAGAACTGACATATATCTGATCCCTTCTCCTTTCCCTGACCTGGACCATATTGGGATCAGAAAAATCAGGAAGATGGCAGAGAGAAACTTGGTTGGGAGAGGAAGATCCTGTTCTCTTCTTCATTGGCAGTGACTGGCTTCAGGCAGGCCTGAGCAGAGGGAAGAATACTGATTTAATGTTAAATGTATTTTGTGAATTATTATTTTAAGGTCTAGTTTTTTATTTTGAAAAATTTTAAGCCTACAGAAATGTTTAAACAGTAATATAATAATGAACACCCCATACCCTTTATTAGTCATATTTGGCCATGAGTATGTATTGTATATATACTTTTTTGAATTGGGGGGATGATGCTAAACCATTTGAAAATGATACTTTACCCTAATATACTTTAGTTCATTTTAAGAATGAAAATATTCTACATGATCACAATTAACCTAGGTGTTTAGTATTCGTGCAATAATATAATATGAAGTCCATGTTTGGTTTTCCCAAGTTACCTAAAACCAGTCATTTGAAATTATTGAACAGAGAATTATTGAATTTAAAACAATTTAAAGTGATCATTTGATTTTTCTGTTATATATGAGAGACTAGAAAAGTTATGAGGTTTGAGTTTTTACTTTGTGGAGGGAGTTGGTTTGCTGCTGTGTACTTTTAGTAGACCACTGAGACATCAAAGTAGAAGCTGGACATGGCAACTCATGCCCTTCATTGCAGTTACTCTGAAGGCTGAGGCAGGACCACCACAAGTTCAAGGCCAGCCTGAACAACAGAAAGACCACACCTCAAAAAATAAAATAAAAAATAAGCCGGGGATTTAGCCCAGCGGTTCGGTGGCCTGCCTCCCAAGCCCAAGGACCTGAATTTGAGCTCTGGTACAAAAAATAAAAAAAAATAAAAAAATAAAAAAATTAAAAAGGCTGGTGATATAGCTCAATGATAAGAGTGCATGCCTATCCTGCATGAGGCCCTAGGTTTGAGCCCCAGAACTAGAAAAATAAAATCAATGTGTCAGTTACAGTTTTAACAGAGTATCTCAATTCCATATACTTTTGCATTAAGAATAGATTTCATATAAATCGTTGACAAAATGATAATTGTTGAAGCTGGATGATATTGCTTCATTAAACTATTCTCCCTGATGTGCATATTTGAAATTTTTCATAATAAAAAGTTAAAGGATTTTTAAATTTTAGCATTATCTAGTTTGTATGTTTGGGATGTTAGTGAATCACTTTAGATCATTTCTTAATATCAGAAGAAATCAATTTATAAAACTAAAGCACAGTAGTAATAATGATTCTAATTTTTAAAAAAATATGACATATGTAGGGCTCTAGAATGTCTTTTGTGCATTCAGGCATCTCCAAGATAAATTTTATTTATTTCATTAGAAAACTAATCATTCTTTAGAGTTCATTAATTGTTCAGAAGACTTCCCTTTATTTTTTCCTTAGTGTGTTATTTGTTTCTGAAGTAGAGGAGAGAGTGGCAGTAATAATGAGGGTGATCTGTGAATGTTTAGGTCAGGATGAAAGTTCATGTGGGCTCAAAATAGGAGCATAGGTTATAACAAGTACCGTTGAGCACGAGGATTTCAACATGGCACAGCGCTAGAGTTGTGGCTCAAATTCAGTTGATCAGGTAGTACAAAGTTCTTAAAAATCTGGGAATGCATACTATTTAAATAATAAAAATAAAATAATGCCAAGACAAGGTTGTTCATCTTTATACAGTTTGTATTTTGGAATTTGAAATATTTTACATTTTAGCTACAGCGATAGATTTGGTGTGGTTAGAATTTTGTGCATACTTTTCTTTTTTCTTTTTTTTTTTTCCAGCTTTAATTGAGTTTATTGGTACATTTTAGGGATACAGTACAGTTACATTCATTGTTGGGATCTTGTACCTCTACATGGCAAGTCTTGATTCTCATTTTTTCCCCTTACCTCTGCCCTCCCTTCACCCCCTCCTCCCCTCCCCATCTACAAACACTTTATTTTCATCTTTTCATTATCTCACATTTTTTCTTTTCCCTTTTTACTCTTCCCCTACCCATCCCACCTTCCCTACACTTTTAGCTCCTACTTTTAGTAATAGAATATTTTCTCACACATGATGCTAAAAGTAACTTTGTCTTAAAAAAAATACTTGATGGAAGTCAATAAAGTACTCTAAATGTCCATGAACATAACATATCCATTAGTGATTTCTGTGTTAAAATTTTTGTCTTCCTTTTGGATTAGCTTAACATGTTTTATAAATTGAATACTCATGAAAAAGAATTACACCAATATATGATATGATTTTGCTTGGCCTTTGTAAGGGAGACAGTTTATACATCAATTTTAGTGTTTCTTAGTAACACAAGTTATTCCTACCCTGTTCCTTTTCATACCTTTTATCAAGCACATATTTGGAAATATTTTATATGATGTGATACTTGTCCATCTGTCCGGAAACACACTACTTTGTCTTACCTAAACGTCATCCTCCAAGCTTCACCCTCATGCATATATTCTTCAGTTTAATGACTAGATTTTGACTTGAGGGCCCTGTTTTGGCTTGTCAGAATCTTAAAAGTGTTCTGGGAAATAAATTTCTTTTATGTATTGTGAAGCTAAAAGTTATTGAAAATGTGTTTTCATAATAAAACAAATATAAAGTATGGCTTTGGGATCTAGTTATTATGTTTGTTAGTCCTTAGGGAGATAGTTTAATCACTTGTGATAAAGAAATAACGACTAAATTTTGACAGGTTGGCTTGTATTCAGTTTAGATAATGATTTATGAAAATGCTAGGTTGATAGGGAATGTTGTTTTCATTCAACAAATATTTATTGAGCACTTGGAATATGCCAGTCACTGTGACAGGCACCTGGGGGTGCAGTGGTAAATGAAGTATGTGGTCTCTGGTTTCTAGAAAAACGATGTAGTTAGAATAAGGTCAGGTAAGAAAGGCTTCTCTGAGGTAGTGAGCTTTAGCTGCTGAGGAGCTTCCCAGTGGGAGTACCATATGCAAAGACCATGTGGCAGGAGGTTACAGGACATGTTGAGGCAATCCAGCATGCAGTAAGTGAATGCTGCAAGTTCAAGTTTTTTTTGACAAAATTGGTGTTGAATAAGAACTTTATTCTTTGTAGAAGCGAAATAAAAGAAATCAGAGCTGAGGGTATAGCTCAGTGGCCTTGTGCTTGCCCAACATCTGTGTGAGGGTCTGAGTTCAATACCCAGCACTGAAAAAATTAAAAATAATAATTAAATGGAGTTGTATATGTTTGTGTTATCTCCTTTTTATTTGACTTCTCAATATCTCTGTACCTGAGATAATAAATACTGTTTTCAGGGGCTGGGGATTTAGCTCAGTGGCCCTGTGCCTGCTGGGAAGTGCAAGGTCATGAGTTTGATCCCTGGTACCAAAACACACACACACACACACACACACACACACACAGACACACACACACACACGCAAACACACACACACACATTGCCTTATTTTCAGATATGCCAAGGCTTTAATGAACCTCAGAGCTTATTTTTCTTATTTAATGCTTTAATTCTTCTGATGGTCCAATTGCTTGAATATGACTGGCCTGGTGTTGAGTTGTTTTTCGTTCTTGGATGTTTCATTTTCAGACAGTGTAACTAATAGTGTTCTTTCTTAATGGTAGCCAAAATTTTAGCTCATAGAGGCAAAACTGACGAAGTCCAATTTGTTTTTATACTCTTGTCTATTGATGTTTACTGACATAAAGGTACAAGTCTCTTTTTTTACAAAGCTCTTTTTCCATCATTCAGAAATTTTAAATATATACAAAAGAAGCTTTTTCTGCCTTACTGTCTTATTTACCCATTGCCCAGCTTCCATAGTTGTCAGCCTCTGGCTTTGATTGACAGATAATGAGCACCTTCTTTGCAAATGGCCTTGAATTGTCAGAGCTACGGAAAGGATCCTAGCACAGTTTTGGCTTTAAGGAACTCTCTTTCCAACAAGAGAAGAAAGTAATAAAATCAGCTAAAATAATACAAATTGATATATACAGTGAAATACTTTATAAGAGACTTATGGATTATAAAGAACAAGTACAGGAAGGGCATTTCACCTTGCTGATAAGTACTGAAAGTGGAAAATGGGCATATAGATTTGGGCTCTGAAGAGTTTTGGAGAAAGCAAGCAAGGTCAGCCAAATTTTATCAACCATTAGGAAACCAACTCCATTGACATATTAAATCTCATATCTGTATGTACTCCTAAGTAGGTATTTTTGTGAAGAAAGCCTTAGTTTATCAAACAACTTTATGATGATAAATAGGACCGTTATATAGTCTATTATAAAAGGTGAAGTAATGGAAGCTTTACTAGTGATTAAATATTTCTTAATGATCAGATCAAACTCACTCATAGGTTAAAAAGCCAAAATGACACATGTTCAGTCAACTTGACCATAATTGTTTTTATTGTGTATAGACAGAAAAAATACTGATCTGCACTCACCCAACAGCTAAAATTTAATTTTAACGTATGCATTAATTATAAATTTAAAAATATAATTAAGCATTTTTAATTATTATATTAGGAGAGAGGTCAGGAATTCACTCGCTGGGCAGATGACATATCCAAAGTAAAAACACTGCCTGTCTCTTTAGGCAGGATTAAGGTCCTTAGTCCAATTTAAAATGCATAAGAGTGTGTGGTCATAAGGAAGACTTAAGAGTGTTTAGAGTTATGTTCAAATCTATCCTTTTTTGTAAAGCCTTATCAAGGATGGACCATTAGCATGATCTTGTTTTTTATTGGGATTTGCCCTGCCTTAATTTTGAGATTCATATACTGTCTTTTAGTACAACTACATGAGAAGATAAGTTATGCTATGTAATGGTTTCATTGTCTTTTGCCTCACAACATTCTAATTTTTATCAGGAAGAAATTGTATGGTGAAGTTACATAGTATTTCGAAGTCATTTTACTCTTTGATAGGAACGCCTGCTCTCTTACAGTTGGAGAGAAAATTGACTGTCTCTGGATGAGATAGATAGTAGCAAGCTTTTAGAAGGCCATGCCAGGCTGGAAATATTGCTGTGATCATTTTTGGAAAATATAATCTCCCACAACACTTAACCTGGTTATCTGTTATCTTAATCCATTTTGTGACAGTACCAGACTGAGTAATTTATAAAAAAATTTATTCTCAGTTCTGGAGGTTGGAAAGTCTAATATCAAGTTATGAGTATCTGGTGAGGGTCTTTCTGTTCTGAAATAATGTAGAAGGTATCGCTGGAAGAGAGACAGCTGTAAGAAACCAGGAGGGTGGGAGCAAGAGAGAGCTGATTGTTTTAGTAAGAACCCATTTATTCCCTCAGCAGTGACATTAATTCATTTATGGAGATAGAACCTTAGTGGCCTAATCATTTCTTAAAGGCCTCACAATTAATACTGTTAAAATAGTAATTAAATTTAACATGAGTGTTACAATTTAGATCTAAAATGGCTCCCAAAGTCTCATGTGTTTGGAAGGCGATTGAATTACAGAGGGTGGGGGATATCCTCCTCAGTGGGTTCATTTATTAATGTGTTCAGTAGCTAAGTGTGCTGTTACGAGGTGCATCCTGTTTAGATCGGGGCACTGTGGGCATGACCTGAAAGTGTACTCTTCTCTCCTGCTCTTTTCTGTTTCTGCTTCCTGGGTGTTCTGGGTTGAATACTTGTTCCTCTATCATGCCCTTCAACCATGCTGTTTGTGCCTTGGAGCCAACTACTTTGCCTCAGCCTCCCAAGTGCTGAGATTATAGGTGTAGGCCTCCATGCCCAAACTAGAGAAAGCTACTGTGAACTGAAACTGAGCCAAAATAAACCTTTCCTCCTTTAAGTTGCAACTATTGGTTATTTTGTTCCAGTGACAGGAAAGTGACTAAGGTAGGGAGTTTTAGAGGAAACATTCAAATTATAGCACCTGTATTCTCTTACTTTGGCCTCAGATTCAGTGGGTAAAGTCAAAAGTGTTCAGTAGTTAAGTGTACAAAAGAGAAGAAAAATATTAAAATAATTTTCTATGATGACAGCTCCTCAGTTACATTTTCTGGAGTTCTATCCTTAGGAGACAGGGCTACAATGGCAAAACTCAGCTTTTTATATTATGATAGCTATCTTAAAACATGATATGATGCATCCCACCAGGGATCAAGTCCCAGTTCTGCCATTTACTGGCCATGTGACACTGATAAGTACTTTACTTCTCCAAGTTCAGTTATCTCCAGAGTCAGGGTGATGATAATTTCCTTACATATCTGGCTTATAAGATAGAGATAGTCTATTTCATTTTGCCATAATGAAATACCTAAGACTGTGTAGTAGAACAGGCTTTTTTAGCCCATAATTTTGGAAGCTTAAATTCTAAGACCTGTTAAGCTTCTGGTGAGGGCCTTTTGGCTATATCACAATGTGGCCTAAAATACCTTGGTGGAAATACGAAAGGGAGAGGAGTTACTTCGTGACACAGGAATCAAACTGGCATAGCTAGGTTTGATCTTTTGTAACAACTCTTTCTTCTAGGAATGAATTCACTGTAGGAGACCTGACCTACTCCCACGAGACAGCATTAATCCATTCAGAAGGTTAGAATCCTCTTGACCTAGTTATCTTCTATCAGGCCCATATCTTAAAATTTCTATCACTTTAACACCAATGGACAGGGGTCCGGGCTTCTAGCATATGAACCTTTAAGGAGCAAACTGTATCCAAAATAGTGGAGATACATGTGGAAAGAACAGCTCAGTGACCGGGAAGTCCTGGAGTATCAGCTGTTATATTAGGCAGGTTGATGAAAATGTATTATTTAGAATGTTAAATTTATTATGATTCAAAATGATACACTAAGAAACCAATTTGAGATATATAATTTGAAGGTAGGACAAATATAAGTTCTTGTGACTGGAGGGAATTAGAATAGAGGAAGGCCTAAGAAGGAATTCTGGAAGAATATGTATGATGTATCCATCTTGTAAGGTACATTACCTTTTTCTATCTCCAAAGTGGTTTGAGCCCATTTATATTAGGCCTTGTTGTAAGAGTTTGCACAACAAAACACCACAAACTGGTTGGCTCAAGCAATTGAGATTTATTTTCTCACTGTTATGGAATCTGTCAGTCTGAGATCAAGGTGAGTTTGCTTCTCTCCTTTGCTTGCAAATGAACACCTTCTTGTTCATATGGTCCTCGATTTGGTATGTAAGCAAGCAACCTGGGTGTCTTATGTATCTTCTTATAAGGAAGGACACCAGTAAAATTAGTCTTGGACCCATCCTAATGGCCTCATTTTAGCTTTATCACCTGTTTAGAGGCCTTTTCTCCACATACAGTAACATTCTGTAGCACAGCAGATTAGGGCATCAGCATATGAATTTTAGGGGAACACAATTCAGTCCTTAATAGCATTGAACAGTGATTTCAGTGATTTTTGGGGAGGCTTAATATATTTTTGCTCAGTTGTACCTCTGTTGATCTTTGGTGTTGCTGGACATTTTTAGGTTTTCTATGTTTTTCAATTGTAACAATGCTCCTATAAATAGTTATGTATTAATATTCATATAGTGTGTGAATTTCTCTGGCTCTGATTATATGTAATGAAATGGATTTATTAGACTGTTGTGGATGAAATCACTGGTTTTGATAGACATTGTCAAATTGCCCAGAAAAATTAGTTTTTTCTGTCCTGGAAGTGTCAGAGAATTCTTGTTTCATTTTCTCCCAGGTAGCAGTGATACTGTAAGATTAAAAAAAAAAATTCTGATTTATATGAATCTCATAGGGTTGGATTGTGCATTGCTCTACTCATTGTTGATAATGAGCATCATTTTGTGTATTTATTGGTCATTTAAGATTTCTGTGAATTACTTGTTCATGTCTTTTACTTGTTTTACTTTTCTTATTGATTTATTGACATCTTTTTCCTAACTGCTGTTTATTCCATTGTTAATTATGTGTTGGAGAAATACATTTTTGTAGTTTATAGGTTGTCTTTTTCACTTTGTTATGAAGTCTTCTTTTGTGCAAAAGTTTTGAATTATGTTTTGAAATGGGATCTTGCTTAGTTAGTTGCGTAGGCTGGTTTGGAACATGTGATCCTCCTGCCTAGATTTCTGAGTAAATGGAATTACAGGCTCTTGATACTCTGCCTGGCTAGAAGTTTTTACATTTTTATTGTTAAATTTATAAAACTTTTTCTTTATAGTTGCTTTTCTGTTGTTATTTATTTTTGAAATGGTGCTTGAAGTGCCTTGATGTCAGTTGAAGCAAAAACAAAATCACATATTTATTTTTGTTTAATGGAAGGATGCATTATATAAGCTGTTAATTTCACTAGGATATAATTTTAAATGATAGTGTTTTTGTTTTATAAGACTGAATTTTCTATGTACCCTAGCAGATGTGGTTTGGGACTGTATTTTGTGTTAATTCCACAAGCTACTATTTCCATTTATGGGTGGGTCTGTCATTATGATACAAAATAAGTTTCTTTCTCTGTCAGTAAATAAAAGAGAACAGTGACTCCATCTTTCTGTATGTGCTTCCTTAGATTTTCTTGGCCTTTTGTAGCTCATTATTATCATCCAAGAATGTTAACTTTATGCTGTTAAGAATAGTATTGGTCATCTGAGAAATATTTGTTAATGTTATTTTACTAAAAATTATACCTGTTTTTTTTTAACCAATATATAAGGTTTTATAGAAGTCTAGGGCAACATTTTCTCTGTTATGCTGTTTTCACAAGTCAGTTATATACTTTGTAATTTTTTCCACATTTTTGCTTCCTCACCACAACCTTACATCTATAACTTCTAAAAAAATGCAGATTATGTGTGTTTTTGATTATGTGTTTTAAATGTTTACTGACTTATTGAGGATTCATTCTGTATCTGCATATAGACTTTGTAGTTTCCTTGCTAGTCTCCCCTCTGCTATTTGGCTATTTTCTGGTTTGTTTAAAATTTGTATCTCTATATAACAAGGCAGAGATAAATACTGTCTTCTTGGTTGCCATTATAATTTGGTGCCTGAAATTGGTGTACAAAATCCAAAGTTCAAGAAGTTCTAGGGTGGTGGTATCATAGTCTGTGTCGCCCAGGAACTTAACTAGATTTGTCTATTCTTTGGTCTCACCTTAAACCTACAGAATGAGAATGATGTAGGGAGTGGGCTAGGCTGGAAGAGTTTAGAGAAAAGGGGAGGTCATCTGATCATTTCCCTCTTCCTTGAACACACTGACCTTCATGTCTTTTCACTCTCTCTATCTATACTAGACTGCTGAAGTTAAGCAACTTTTTGTTGCACATCTGGTATCCCAGATGTAAAAGCAAAATCACTTGTTTATTAATATTTACCTGCATGCAGTATTTAGCTCTGTAAAGGATAGAAATATAAGGTTTTATCATATGCTTGAGCAGTTTAGAGACTTGGGTTCAAATTTTGACTCTGAATTTGACTTGAGCAGGAGTCTTTGTCAGGGTTCTTAGTCTTTGCATCCCATTTTCTTTTGTTGTAAAATGAAGACAATGCCAACTGTGCATTTCTGACTGGGATGTTCAGGGGATTAACAAATAATGTATATAAAGTACAGTACTTTAAACATAATAGGCACTCTGTAAATGGTAACTGGATGATATTATCATTATAATAATCATCTTGTAGTTATTTCTGTACTTGAACATCACACTTGACTCTACAGGGCATACTATTATTAATGGTCTAGGTGATGACACTTTTCAGGAATTGCTTTCCTGGCTCTGTGATGATTCCATCATGGTGGATAATTTAATTAGCCTTTGCCTGCTGAGCACTGTGTCTATGGCCCTCAGGAAGAAAAATATGGTATAGAAAGAAACAGAGTTTTGGAGTCAAGACAGATCTTAATCTCTTTACTCCACCACTCACTAGCTAATACACCTTGAGCATGTTGTTCAGTTCTTCTTTCTTCATTTTTTTTTCCACTAAAAAGGGTAACGTCTACCTTGAAGGGTTGTTGTAGGAATTAAATGAAAATACATGTGAAGCCCTTAGCCCAGGTAGGCATGGTAATTTTTACAATAATTATTGTTTTTCTCCCCAACCTCTTTCACATTACAGAATTTTAGATCTGTCTTATTCCTAATATATGTTGAGTTTTCTTTCATATTTGCTTTTGGTGACCAGAACCTAAGTGATTTAGCTACAGCTTTCTCATCTGAGAACCATGTTGCCCTTGCCTACGTTTGTAATCTGTTGAATAAAGAATTTTGATTTTTGCTGCTGGTCCCAGAAGGAACATCACCTCATCCGCCATTATTGTTGATCTGCTTGTTTGATTGCTAATTCTTTTGCTAATTTTTTTTTCTTTTAGTCTCCTAGGAGTGTTTCTGTTTGGGAAACTTAGGGCACATGTAGATCCCAAGTTGCAAGAGTGCTTAGTCAAAGTACCCTTTAGCTTTGTCTCACAGTTGTGTTATATGACACAGTAGAATGGGGTGAGGTGAGTCTTAAGAATAAATCTACTGTGTCTGTCTTCGCTTTCAAAAAGGAAAATTCTAGGGCATGTAGTGATTAGCAGCTTTGCCTTCTTGAAAGAGTTGATAGTTTCAAAAGAAAGTGAAAATGCCAATCTAGTAGTGTTGATAGGAGCTATGTTCAATATTAAAGAAAAAAAGTACATTTTATGGGTGAAGTCATTTTTAAAACACAGTATTTTAAAAGCTCTGGATTTTGTATTTACTTAGCTTACAGTGAATAAATATATTTTATTAGAGCATATCATCCTGTTCTTTTTAACTTCATAGTTTTACATTAAAGTATATAGATATGACATTCCTGCTGGGCTACTATGTTTTCTCATTTTTGATAATTTAAAAAATGTATATACTCTTATTGAGTTGATATCTTAAAACCTGAACTCATATAAAAATTTCATAATATACATAGTTTGTATTATTTTTAACACATCCATGGTAGGGACAAAGCATGGTGGTGGGAGGTTAGATGATATCTTTATTTTGAAGGTGTTTCTGTGTTTTAACTATTAGATCAGTAGTGCTCAACTGAAATATTTCAGTTAATCATATTAAAAATATGAAAAGATAATTCGTGACTTATTCCTTGCATTTTATGTGTTACTAGATTATCAGAACTTTCTATGTATCTTTATAACTAAAGTTGGCATTTTAAAGTTTTAAAATATCAAAAAGTGGAATTGGAAGTTTATTGAAACTTCTTAATGTTCCAAAGTACTGTGTATTTATGTCTTTGCCACATACAGTGATATATACATATATATAATGTAGATTTGTGCTTGCTTGAGTCTTAAAATTTGCATTTGTAACAGTTCTTGTGATATAGTTTGCCTTGTGAAGAGCCAAGAGGCTGATACTGTATCACTAAAATTGTCTCATAGGTATGATTCAGACAGTTTTATTAGCAACATATGGGGTATGAAGAAGCCACAGAGGGGAGTGTGGAGTGTGAGGTGCTGGTCTGTCTTTTCTGACACATAATTATATCAGTTCTCATGCATGGTGTTATTTGTTGCTGTCTAGGGAATATAGAAAAATAATATCTAATGTAATGAAACAAACTAGAATAAGTTATAATTATGGAGTTTATAGGGAGTTGTTTGGATTAAAGACGTGCTTTCTGCACTTCAACTTTTTTGATATTTTATATTTTAGTCAGCATTCTAAATTAAAGTTCAGGTTTTCAGTATTTCAATATTTGGATCAAATTTTCATAATAGGCACATAGCTGAGTTTCATAGATGAGGAAGACATTTGTATCTCTTTCTCTATTGTGATAATGTGTGTTCTATTTGATTAGTTTTACTAAGTATTTATTAATTTTTCTTTACAGTTATTTGTAGTGTTGAAATGATTACAATCTTCTGATTACTACATGCTGCATACAGAGGACAATATCAGACACAGCCTGTAGCTATGGAGTTTAATTCTGTAAAAGCAATTACACTTAGATGATGTTTAGTCAGTGATAGGAATGATAGACATATGTGTTAGTCAAGTGGTTACCTCTGGGAAAGAGAGTGGAACATGGGATCAAGAACAGATTTGCAGGAGCTTCAACTAAGTTTGTTTCTCTTTCAGCTACAGTTGATTGATTACCAAGCACTTTTAAATCAGAGACTCAAGCTGATGCAAAGGTAGTGTTATAGTTTGTTTAATCTTCCTTTCCTACTTCTATTATCTGGCTTACTCAGTATAATTTCTTAAAAAGAGGGTAAATTGCCAAAGATTGAGGGATTGATGGAGAAGGTTTCAAAAGATTGTATTCTGGAAAGAATACTTCAAAAAAAGTACTGAAATATTTTTCTTTTTTTTAAAATTTAATTTATTGGTACATTCTAGGTAGACAGTACAGTTGCATTCATTACTGGGATCTTGTACTGAAATATTTTTCAAATTCCATCTCAGTTCAACTCACTGCCTTATGTTAAATATATGCATTTATATAGTGTATTCTGTAATACTTAAATTCTTTTTTTAGGGTGAAGTGGTATTGGTGAGTGAACCAAGGACTTCCACTATTAAGCTACAGTCCCAGACTTTTACTGTTTTGTTTTGCAATAGCTCTGCCTGTGTTGACCAGGCTTTTCTCAAAATTGTAATTCTCCTACTATGACCTTCTGTGAGGCTGGGATTACAGCCAGTGCCAAGCTACTTAAAACTTAAAGGTGATTTTTTTCATTCTTTACGTGTGAAAGTTACTGAGAGGTAAAGTTTCTCTATTTTTGATTCATATTTGGCTTTAAGATTGTTCTCCAAGGGTCTAGGCTTCTGAAATGTAGATAATTGAACTGTTTAATCTCCCAATGACTGATCTGGCTCCTTCTGTATGCTGGTAAAATAATATTGGTAAGCCAAGCTGTTCAATATTTAGATTGTATTGATTAAGAAGGCGGCATGGATTATATATTTGCTTCTAGAGTGTGAGCAAATAGGGTCATACTTCAAGTGCTTTTCTCATGCATGTGACTAATGTTATGTTTTATGACATAATTTTATCTAAACTATTTTCATTGGATTACTTTTTTTGTGGAATAGATAAAACTTCTGCTTGAAAATATAAAGAAAATCTTTACACTCAACCTCCCTACAAATATCAAGTTAAAGGTTGATGTGTTCTATGAACAAAAGTACAGTTAGATGGTTTCATTTTACAAGGAAAAAAATTAAGAATTGGGTTTGTATAATGGAGTGATTTCAGATATATATAGAAGGAAATATTGAGTGCTTACAATCTTAGATAAAGTGAACTCTGCTAAAAATATATGCATAAATAGTAATTTTATTACTTAAACCTCTTTCTTATCAGACCTTTATAAAGATAAGTATATTTTGTCTGATTTGAATTTAATTGCTAGTATTTTTCCTTGGATAGATTATAAACAGGGAAGAAGTCCTCAGTAAATTATAAAGATTTTCTATACTAACATTTGCAACTAAATATGTCTATTAAAGTTTGCAGAATAGTTGAAATAAGGTTGTAGTATTGTTATGTCTTTGTTTAGATGTCTTCCCAAAGCCTCATGCGAATGAAATGGGACTTATTTGAAGGTGGCTGGGTCTAGAGTGTCTGATGCTGGCATGATGCATTTTTCAAAGCTAGGCTCAAAGCAGTAGGATTAAAGAGTGTGAATGCTACTTGCCCTAAGTAGTCTGAATAAGATAAAAGATGCAGGAAGACACTATTAAGGTCCCTTGTTACTTTTGCTCTCTTCCGCTACCATGAACTGTTGCCCTCTGACATGTGCCACTCTGCCCCCGAGCCAGCCAATTGTGGAATGAAACCTTTACAAACTGCGAGCTAAATAAACCTTTCCCCATTTAACTTTGTGTTCTAGGTATATTGTCTCAGCAACGAGAAAAGTAAGACAGCTGTAATGTTAAAAAATCTGTTATACATAAACGTAGTATATGGATTAATTAAAATAATCATCTGTATTATAAAATAATGCTTAATGAATTGTTGCCTTGTATTTGTGTGTATGTATATAGTTATAATGCTTTACAAGGTATTATTTACATTTCTTACATATGCTGTTTCATTTTATTAATACAACACTTTTAAAAGTAGGTGGGTGGGCCGGGGATTTAGCTCAGTGGTTCCTCTGCTTGCCTGCTTCACAAGTGCAAGGACCCAAGTTTGATCCCTGGTATCAAAAAAAAAGTAGGTGGGATAGGTGAGATTTCACTTTGCTAAATGAAGACGAGTATCTTAGTAATCACATGATTTTTCATGAGAAGAGTTGGACTAAAGGCTGACTTCCTGACTTCTGATTTGTGATTTTTCCCAGTCGATCATAGGATCAGGGAAAATTGGATTTTTCTGGGCCATAGTATGTGTTATTTGGTCATTTTGTTTTGGTGTAATTCCAGTGTTCAGAAAGAAATAAAGAGTCAGCTTTATAGATTATGTTGTAATTTGTACTTTTGTAGACTTGGAGTAAGAATGATGAAAATTGGCTCAAATCACATTTATTTTGCAAACCTTTTATTTTTTATTTTTTCTAACCTCTGAATTATTTTATGAATACATGGTTACAGTACATAATGATTGCATTCCTTGTGGGGAGTTGATACATGTTCATAACACATCTTAATTCCTTTTTTTTATCTCCTCTCCATCTCTTGATTCTTTTCCATTTGAGAAAGTTCTGTCGCCTTACTTCCCGTTATCAATCTTTTATTTTATTCTTAATTTATATTTTAGACTTCTCATATGAGAAACCATGTGATATTTAATCATTGGGTCTGATTTATTTTACTTAATACCTACATTTTTGCATTATATTTATTTGTTAATAAGATGTAGCATTTTATAATAGTAAAATAGTTAAAACTTTGATAGAACCTATGTTTTTTGAAGTTAGGTGACTGACATATAAGCAGAATCTGTTTCCTACCTTCTCCTCTCCCACTTTTTAAAAAGACATTGAGCAGTTACTTTATTATTATCTTTTGCATTTCTGGTGGCTGTTGAAGGCTCAGCTATTTTCACTTGGGGAATTTCTTATATTTGTAGTCAGACAGTGGCTGAGGCCTCAATCATTTCAAAGGCTTTTAAGCTTACATATTTTGTTGATGTTGGCATTCGATTGGGATCTTGAGTTAGTGCCATCAGCTGGAACATCTATATATGGTCTCTCCATGGCCTGGGATTCCTGTCAGCCTGGCTGCTAGATTCCAAGAATGAGCATGGTGAAGCAACAAAGTGAATGAAATTGCATAGCCTAGACTTAGGAATCACATAGTGCCATTCCCATTGTGTTTTGCTGGTTGAGGCAGTCGCAATGAATGCTTCACTCAAGTACATTGGAAAAAGGAAAATAGATCCTCCTTAATAAGAGGGGCATCATTATCACTTCTAGAAGAGAATACAGGATGTTGTATTTTATTGTGGCCATATCTAGAAAACACAGTATGTCTCAGTCCATTCTCTGCTTATAACAAATCACATTCATCCCACATTCAGAGTACATCCGGTCCTTCCTCTGAGTCATGACCTGTAGTGACATCACCTTAAAGTGTGGGGTTTCTTCTAGGTGTAGGCCTTTCTCTTCCCTTTTGAAGGCCAGCCTCAAATTAGATTCTGGGAGCTTTAAGATACTAAAGGGAGTTTTAGCTTCAGCTATTATGATTTTTAGAATTAATACTATTTTAAAATGATTTTGGGGGAGATTTATGTTATGGTTTGTATCTAGATGTCCCCCCAGGGCCACATGTGGTCATAAGCTTGATCTGCAGTATGTGAAGTTGGAATTGATTCATGGTGCAATTTTAGGCTCAAAACCAAGGATTAAGGGTGTGAGTACTATCCACCCTAAGTAGTCTGAATAAGATAAAAAGGGCTGGGAGACACTGTTAACACTCTTACATTTGCTGCCTTGTGTGTGCCATGTTGTTTCTTCTCTGCCTTGGAGTTGGCTGATTATAGACTGAAACCTCTATGAAGTGTAAGCCAAATAAACTTCCCCTCTAACTGGGTGTCTGGTATATTGTCTCAGCAATGAGAGAAAATTAACTAACAATTTATAGTATTTTAAAATTGAAAGTAACAGTATTATTTAAGTAAAATATCAATTAGTGAGCCTTACATATAGAACCACAAAAAAGACATTTGCATGTCTTACCAAGATATACATAGGGATTAAGAAATGGAAATTTAGGGCCATTGGAAAGAAATATTTATTTATAAAACATAACATGAGATTGTTATTTATGTATTGTTCATGATAATCTGGAATTCATTCACTCATCCAAATGTACTGTGACTTGCCTATATGTCTTAATTTAGGCTTCCATAACAAATACATTATCAATTGGATGACTTAAGCAACAGGTATGGATTAGTTACAGTTCTGGATAATAGAGAGCATAAGATCAAGGTGCTGGGAGATCTCTTCTATTAAGGGCTTACTTTCTGGTTTGCAGACATTCATTTTCTTATATTCTCACAGAGCAAAGAGAAAAGAGGAAGTAAACTTTCTTGGGCTTCCTTTATAAAGGCATTCTCACTTATTCTTTTTTTTTTGTGGTACCAGGGATTGAACTTGAAAGGCAGGCCACTGAACCGCTGAGTTAAATCCTGAGCCCAAGGCATTCTCATTTATAAAGGCTCCTCCCTTAGATTCTAAATTATATTCCAATGGCCCCACCTCCAAATACTATCACACTGGGCATTAGGCTTCATCTCATGAATTTTGAGGCCCAAAAACATTCAGTCCATTGCAGTAGAACAGTTAGTATATATAACAGTAATTCAAATGCCTTTATGTAGGGTGTGGGGATTCTTGTAATCAAAAGGTTAGAACACTGTTAGGATGGCTTCACCTCTTTTTCTGTTTTAGTTGCAGCAGAATTTAACTTCCATGTATTCTACATATATCTTTTGGGAAGTTTTGAAAAGCCACAGTCCTCTGGAAGTGTTAAAAATCCTAAGAAGCTTTCTTGAGATGAAGTCTGTCTCCCCTTCCATTATTAAATGTGCTTTTTTCTTATCTGTGAATTTCACCTTCAGTTTACTGGCAACTGCTTTTTTGTGTTAGGATCACACAACTATGATTTACTCCTTGCAATCTGACTTTGGTCACACTTCTGTACTAGAACTACACTTTTGAAGGTCAGTGGTGACTACAATCTAGCCAAATGTTGATTTTTCCCCCCTCAGTTACCAATCTGCTTAACATGCTAATGCCACATGACCTTGACTTTTCAGTTACATGAATAGTTTCCTCTGAACTCTACTACCCACTCTCTTTCCTGTAGTACCTGTCCCCTAGATTAAGTCCTTTACCTTTGCTAGGCATTTTTTACTCATTGCATTTTGAATTTTATAACTTTAGTTCTTGTTTTTCATTTGAGTCATAGATATAACATCATTTCTCATAACTCTCACCCTGATGAATATTGCTGGTAATTCTCAGAGCTTCATTTCACATTATTGTCTATCACCCAAACTTTAGTTTTAATCTGTTTTTAAGTATTTGTCCTTTACCTCAGAACAGATTCCAAATAATCTCTTTCAGGCTCTTTTTTCCCTGAAAGAGAGAATATTCCTAAGACTTTGACATTCTTTATTTAGTGTCTTTTATGCTGTGTCCCTTACGTCCCAGTGTCTTTAATGTTCTTCACTCCTTGCCCATGGTATTCATCCCCTTTTCTGTCTCAGAGTATTTCATAGTTTACTTTCAAATACACACACAAACACACACACACACACACAGAGAATATTTTGTATTATTTTATTACGGAATGAATATAATACTCAGTACAAAACATTTGGGGAAATAGAATTGAGTTTATTTTTCTAGTTTATATGTCAGAAATAGGTTCTGAGAGAAGTGGTGACTTCTTTGAGTTAAGGGTTAATCACACTGAGGGCAGTGTGATTTGAAGACTATATAATGCCTGTACTTCAAACAGATAACTATTGTAATTTTGTGTTTTAAAGATCCTCCACATGCCATCCTATCCTTTAATTCACTTTGTTTACATTGCTGTATTACTGTTCATTAAACCAGCTATAGTAGGTGGGTACTGTAGGTGGGTATAATGTTTTAGTTACTGTGCTACTTACTATTTAACTCCAAAACTACTATGTAAGGTAGAGATCACTCTACTCATAGGCAAGCAAATTTTTATAAAACAAGAAATGGAGGCTTACAGAAGTGAAATAACTTGCTACTCATTAGTTGTGATGGAATAAGAGTATGTGTATGGTGGGGATTCACACCCTAACTTCCAATTTCTGGTTCTTTTTACAACTACATTCTGCTACTTACCAAATTCTTGATGTTACTCTTCTTTCTAAGAACTTACTGTGGCTTTCTTTTGTCTTTTTACCCATACTTACACCTCCTTATTGACCTTTGAGGACCTTCAGTGATTTGTTTCTAAGTCTCCATCATTTTTCCAGTAAGCCTCCACCATGACCAATCTGCTCTTGACCTTGTTCTCTTCTCACACAGACCGTACCTGGTCCTACTTTCTCCCATCTTAACTCATACCATTTTTAACTTGTATAGAATTATTTCACCTTTTCAATAACCTGGCAAATTGTGTATACTTAGAGTATGGCGGGTGCCATGATAGGACGTGTGAACATAGATGAATGTAGGGGTCTTAGTGTGGGGGGTAAGCAGTTGATGGGAGTAACCAGATTAGATTCCTCAGTCTGATTTGAGAGCATTGGTAGAGAGAGGTGTTCACAAGTTATTATGGCAGCATTCAGGAGGATATGGTTAAATTTACCTGAGTGATTGGGGAAGATGTGACAGAACTGACATTTGAATTATATCTTAAAGGATATATCCAGGGGACAAGTTGAGAAGAGGTGGTAAGAGGACATTCTGGAAGGAAGAACTATTGCATGTTTAGAAGAACAAAATAACAAACATGTATGCTGTATGTTGTGGTGTGAACATTAGGGGCAGCGTTCTGCAAAGGGATGTGTGGCTGCCAGTGAACTTCAGAGAATGGTTCTCCCTCGCTTGGTTCCTCTCCATCCAAGGTTTAGTGTTTAACTTTATGTTTTCAGACATTTGATATGCTGGACCCTTTAGGAGTGAACTTTTCTCAGGAATAGGCTTGCATTAGCAATGCTGTTAGGAATTCATATACAGATATCTATTTTTATACGTATATTGGTGTGTTTGTCAGTTTATTAATTTCCTAACTGTCAAGCAAATCAGGATTGCTTTATATGGTAGATAAGTGTTTTTGCTTTCTTGAAAGGCTTCTTGGGAAGCCAGCTTATTGATCTGGAGGTTAACTGATTGAGAAATACAACTATGAAGTTGACCTAGCATTTCTGACCAGTGCACTTTCTTGTTTCTGGCAAGAAATATGGGAAACCACATTGTCAGAAGACCTCCTGCTGATCATGGAAAGAAATCCAGGAAGGGTATTTGTGAACCATTTCTCAGCTGAGTTAACTTGAGGCCATGTTACCATAGGAATAGCTTTGCCAAGGAAGTCGTGTGATTCAGATCAGATCAGCCGAGACTTCCCTCCTCTATTTAAGCTTGATCTTGTCAACACTGGCCTAGGTGGCTTCTACATACAGTTCTTCGACCAGCCTCTTCAGCCCTGTTTCCCATACCTTCTGCTTGATGCATTCACCATTGAGACTTGTTAAAATATCTGTCAGGTTACGAGGATGTCTTAACAGCTGGGAAGAAAGGGCACTGTCATGTCTGTTTTGACCCATTTTATTTCTATTGGACAAATTTCCTTATTTTCTGGTACTTGGGCCAACATCAGGAAACGGTGAGTAGCCCCATGAAGCCATGAGTGATGTGAGAAATAAGGAGAAAGGGAAGGTCCTACGTGCCATGCAGGGCAGTTTATATATCAGAGTACTTTCAGCCCAGTTCTCTTTTCCTCCAGTAGTGTCTTTTTAGCTTTTTAATTTTTGTTATCTGTATCAAACTGTTAATATTCTACATAGAGTTTATGGTATTGGCTCTCAGTGGATCCTTAAGAGATTGTCTTACTTAGCCCCTTTGTGTTTTGACAAATAAATATTAGCTGTTACTTTTTACATTTTAAACATGAGAAACAGGACACTTGATTGAGACCTTTGGTTCTACTTTTTACTCTTAGTTCAGGCTGTTTTCACAACTTCCTTTCTTATCCAGCTTTTTAGACAAGGTATTACTTTTTATTTTATTATATAATATTTCTTTTTATATCGTGTAATTTTTCTAGCATGATGCTTATGCCATATGTAAGGATAGCTGTCTTGTTAATTGTTATGCATTTATCTCTTTTCTTTCTAGGCAGCTTGCCAATTTTTTATTTTAGGTGAACCTCATATTTATTTCCATCATACTACCTGGTCCAGTTGAATTTCAAGCAACATGTAGACAAAGGGTACCATTTTAAAAGTCAGAACCTCAATGGTCTAGTTTAGTACTTTAATTTTCTAGATGAGGAAATGAAGGTATAGCATAGCTGTAATGTTGCATAGAGCACATGCCTAGTGCATGACTAGAACCAGGATGTGATGACACTAGGTCTACACACCTTTGTGCTATGTACACTTACTTCCTTTTTGGCTGACTGATATATTCCATAGGGAAGAAAGGAACCCTCACAGGACACCCATGTCAATGTATAGTATTTTAAAACACTATATCAGAACTTAAATTAGCAGCATTTGTTGTTAGTGCTAGGACAAGTACAGTTTTGAATGTCTTAGATCTTACTGGATTAGGTGGAGAACAATATGAAAGGACATAGGAAGAAGAGGACATATATTGAATACGTTTTTTATTCCTACCAAACAGTAGTGTACAGGTGCTTTACATGTATTGCTTTATTTCTGCTGACAGTCCTGGGAAATGATTTTAGTGATGTATATTTTGCTGATGAAAAAATTGAGACTCAATAGATTTGAAGCAATCTCATAACTAGAACCAGAGTCCAAGTCTGTTTGACTCCAAAAACTGCTCTCTTTTAATTATGATTCATTGTTAGAAACTTTGCCTAAATCTCCTCAGAACATTAGCTTTGACATCAAGTACCATGCTTGACATCCTAATGAGGAGCAACCCAGCATCTGTGTCCCACTGTCTATAGCAGTAGTAGTACATGTTGATTTCCGAGCTTGATGAGGTACCTGACTCACTGACTTACTAAGCAATCTTAACATTTTGTAACCATGGTTCATGGCGTATTTTGCTTCATTCTGTCTCTCACTCTTTCTCTGATTCTGTCTGTCTGTCTCATGTCTTTGTTCTATTACCATTCTGTAGGAGAACAATATTTTTTAATACCTTGTATCTCATTCTTACTTCTGCCTAAAACTTCACTTTCTATGGTTAGATGCTGCTTGCATTAAAGATATTTGAACTGGAAAGCTTAACTCTCTTCACCTCAGGTTCTATATCGGTATGAAGAATCCAGCGGGGGGGGGGAAGAAATAGAAAAAGAAAAAACAAAACCAAAACCCAAAAGAAAAGAACAACAACAACAAAAAGAAGGTGATATGTAATCAAATTGTCTTCCAGCAAAATACTTTTCAAAAATGACAAGATATATGCAATTCACTACTTATTCATATTTTTAAAAAGTCTATATTTTGGTGCTAAATATACTTCAAGTTTCAAAGAATGCTTTAAAAATACTTTGGAATCTTCTTCCTAGATCTCTTAGTACTACATAAATAGTATAGTTTTTAGCATTTCCTTATGCATACCTGCAGTTTGCATCATCTTTGAGACTTTACCACTTTTTTTGTGAGTCATATGTAAACTAAGCTGACAAATGTAATCATATGTGTGTTTCAAAAAAGCAATTGAATTAGGGAAAATAATATTCAACCTTTTCAAAGAGTTGTTATCTTGTACTTTCATTTCAGAGCAAAAATAGATGTAAATCAAAGTATCAGTATACACGTTTTTAAACATTTTAGGTTTTGCATAAACCTTCATCTTGCCTCTCATAGAATTTAGAATATTTCTGGTAAATGGTTTCTGTAATCTGGTGATTCTATCATTCCTTCAGTTAAATTCTTAGTGATTATTTCTTCAAAAGAACAACACAGTGAGGAATTAGAACTGTGGCACTTGATTGAATTTGTTCATAGGGGAAAGAATGTTATAATGCTAAGAATGCTATAATGCTAAGAAGATATTATAATTTTCCCCTATACCAAAAAGTCCATGAAACTGTTACGTTCTATAGAGGGAGATAACTTCAAGGGAAAATCCCAAGATGGAAGGTATTGAGCTACAAGAAACCATAGTGAGAGAACAGTTTTTCCTAGAATGAGAAGTATGGTCCCTTTCCTCAATAGGAGAGCTTGAACCCTTTACCAGTATGTTAAGATGCCATTTTTATTTATTTAGGTTTTGCTTTTTTGTGTAATGAACTGGTGGAATAAAATGGCTGTTTTAAGAAAATTCTTGTCTACTATCCAGCAAATTAAAAAAAAATAGACTTCTCTGAGTATAATTTAAATGTTTAAATTTTTTTAGTGGTATTTATTTTTTCAGATTCTAAATTTTATGTGATTAATGCCTTTTAATAGAATATAACATGTTTTATATTCATCTAGTAAAAACTTTCTTATTAAGCATGTGATGGCATTCAGATAAGATGTTTAAGGCCACTTAATGTATAATTTATTTCTTCTTCATAGTGGACATTAGTTACTAATTGAATAAATGAGTGACTAAATGAATAAATAAGCACAGAAAGATGTGGAGGTATATGTGATTCGCTGTTCTTAGTCAGATTCATGATTTCATGATGCTGCCCTGCCAAGTGGTTAAAATGAAAATTTTTATTAAATCTGTAACCAATAAGAAAAGGATGAAAACTTAAAAAAAAATGATGAACTCTGCTACAGATTGATAGTCATTATAATTTGGAACATTACACATTTTTTTCTGTCACTTTCCCACAGTCACACCCACACCTACTCATACCCGTATACATACATAGGTTTATAGTTGGTGGAATAAGAAAATAATAATAAGGATAGATCCTTGTACATATTATTTTTGTTTAAATATAATTAGTATTACTTGATTCTAACAGATGTAAAAGAAATTAAAACTTAAGGATTTATGGCAAGTATATATGATCTTTTACAATAAGAAATTCACTAAGGTTGAAGGAAAACTTATGAAAAATATTAAGAGATCAAGATTATAGTCTAAGAGTTAGCTATTATCATATCACTTTTTTCCTACTATGAAAATGAATTAGCATATTTCCTTTTATCCACCTCTTAATTCTTGATATGTTAAATTTTTACTTTGTTAATCTGTGAAACACTTTTATTTTATAATTAATTTTCCCAGTTACTTGATTTTTTGTGTTTAAAGACATTCAATGCTTACTACCTACTTTTTTTTTTTAATAATTGTGATAAATTATCTCAGGAAATTTGTCCTGAGACAATATCTTTCTGGGGGACTGATGCTCTCATAAAATTGCCATATTTTCTTTTAAAATAAATTTCTCTGGTCAGTTTAGATTGAGTGATACTGAATCCTATAGAATAATATTAAACAGGCTTATACAATTTGATTATGTTTGCATTTTACTTTAAGTGCAATCTTTAAAATTTAAGAATATTTTTATTCATTTAGTTGTGTTTTAAAAGACTCTATATAATAAATACATGGATAGCAAAAGCCCAGAACCTCTGTTCTTTCTCAAAAGGAGTCAGTATTAAGTCCATTTAACACCATAAAAGCAGAGGTCCAGTGGCCATGTCCTAGTACATTCAGTAGCTAGTGGAAACGCCACTTATTTCTGGTGTGCCTGTATTCACTTATTAAAATCCTATTTTTGGAAGACCGGAAAAGGAAGAACCTTATTTCTTTGGTGTTTCTGTAGATTATAGGAATGATTCTTCTTAATTTTCACCTGTTATTGTATAATGCACCTTTTTGGTTTCCTTTTCTTTGCACTTGATAATGGAAAGTGGTGTTTAAGCAACCTAGTATATTAATCATACATTGTCAGTTCCGCTTCTTTTTTAAAGATCCATTTATTCAGAGGACCATGAACTTGTTCTGTCTTCATCTTGCAAAAATAAAGTAAGTTCTTATTTATAACGATACATATCTCAGTTTCTTCATTTTTAATTTTTTTTTTTGTTCATTTCTTATCTGACTGAATTGGATTAACAGATGGTTTTCTCTTTTGGTTTTATATACACACACTCACATACATGTATATATGTATATATCCACACACATATATATTTGTGTGTGTATATACTTTTTTCTTAAGAGCTCATGGATACTGTATTTATTAAATAATTGAACACTTGAAATTATAGGTTGCTTTTAAGCTTTATGGACAATTTGGCTGATCATCTCAGCCAGATACTTCATCTGAAGGGATTTCATATTTTTCCCTTACCACTCTGAATGTACTACCTACCATCTGCATATAATGGTGACTGCTGCTATTGAAAAGTAAAAGGTGAGAATTGATTTTCATAATTGGATATGTTTCTAGTTTCTAGGGTTCTAGGGACTCCTAGAGATTCTTTCTGGGCTCTTCTTGTCCTGAACAAAGAATTAGACAAAACAAACACAAAAGGTTCTGAGGTTTTACTTTTATTAAAGGTAGGCAAGGAAAACATGCTCTCCAGAGCCTGTGTGGCAAATTAAAAGTAGTAAGGGAAGTACACTCTATAGCATGAGAGTAGACCACTATGAAAGAACACAGTGGTCAGAAACTTAATGGCAGCTATCTTCTGTATCGCCCACTTCTCAGACTTAATGTCAGGTCTAGGCCATCCTGTCAAAAACCTGTTCAACTTGCAAGAAGAATTGAAGATAGCATTCTCTGATTGGTACTAGGTATAAGGTTTGGGAACTATCTTTCTGAGTATTTCCTAGATCTCCGTGATTGACAGATCACACCTAATTGCCCAGCCATAAATGCTATAACCTAGTGAAAATTTGTCTTACTATAGCCTTTTTTTTTTTTCATTTTTTTGAGACAGGGTCTCACTATGTAGTTGAGACTGACCTGGTACTCGCTATGTAGCCCAGGCTGGTCTCGAGCTCACAGCGATCCTCTTGCCTCAGCCTCCTGCGTGCTGAGATTACAGGCGTGCGCTACCACGCCTGGCTGTTTTAGTATATTAATTTAGTTTTTCTGAAGATTTTCTTTTTAAATTATTTCCCTTTTCCCAAGTAAAAGTTTTCTTCTATTATATCTTTGCCATTTCCCTCTTGTTCTATTATTTGTTGTTTTTCCTTTTGCAAGTAAGTAAGTATGGTTGAGAATGTAGTCCTATGTATCATATGGTTAGCATGTGCAAGGTCCTGCATTTAATATCCAGCATTTTTTTCAGGTCTCATAATATTTTTTCCATTTTTAAAAATGTTTTGTCCTTTCCTCTATGTTTTAGTACTCAGTGTTCTGTTTTGATTTTTTGTTGTTGGTGGTTTTGCTTCATTTGTGGCATTAGTTTTATGTTTGTATTTTTTTCAGTCTTTAGCTTTTTCCTGTTTTGCTAGCCATTACACTTTTCTTTTTTCCTTCTCTTTTCGTTGGCTTTTCTTTTCCTAGATATATCATAGTTTTCCTTGACCCCTTTTACTTTGAAGTAGCTCACATTCTCTTTCAGATTGTAGAAACTTCTTGTATAAATTGTTCTGTTCCTTAGGACATTTTCTTTTCTTTATATCTTCCCACTCCAATCCTTGATAGTTCTGAATACAATTTTCTTTTTTTTTTCCTCCTGGTTGCTTTTTGATTTTTAATTATATTTGTATGCATTCAGTTCTATTAAAAATGGATATTACCTGAAAAAAAGTATGAGGTTAGATACATGTATATGAGTGCTAGAGGGAGGGGAGAAATGGCATCAGTGTTTACTTTTATTTGGGTTTGTTACCTCAGATACTTCCTTACTGGATATAGCCATGTTGCTCTGGTTACATTTCTCACTCATTTCGTAGTGCTGTGAAGGTCACTATAACTTTCAGGCACTTTTATTAGTGAGCCTGTATGACAAGTGGTGATAGTTGCTTCTCCTTTCTTTTACCCTACTTATCAATCATGCTGATTTAGGAGGGAGCTTATGTACACTTATAATATCTTACTGGTTTTCTTCTGTCTTTTGTGGTATAGGTGTATTTACTGGAGAAACCATTCTAATTCTAGGTGAATAAATATGATCACTCCAATCAGAGTTTGAATATCTAAATATGATGTCTTCAGTCGGAGTTTCCTTGAATGGGTTGTTAGAACAGTACTAATTTTAGGGAAATCTTTATCCCTCTTGAGATCTGAAGGGGTGTGGTTTGGCTTTCAGCATTTTTATACCTTTTGAGTCCACATATTACATAATTTGGCTTTTAAAAAACTTTGTGGATTATGATTTTGTCTATGTCTTTGTTTCATTGGCAATGGAATATTAATTATTTTTTGTATTTTTAACTTTGTTGTTTCTGCAGTAGATACTGGGCTAGCAGTTTCTTCTTTTTGCCATCCTTTTCAATTTATTTGCAGTCTCTGTATTCTTAACAAGAAAGTAGTAAAAGATCCTGACATTAGATTTTAATTATTGCTTTTGAAATGAATTGTCTAAATTAATTGCTAATGTTTAAAAATCGTTAACTATTGGGAAGCTTTAAAACACATCTTTCATAGATTGCCAAAGAAAAATAAATGTTAAGGGGATTGAATGAAGAAATCAATTCTATATAATATAAAACCTTGGAGTCAATATAAAGTTTAGCTGCTTTGTACGTGTTTTTTTTGTTTTTGTTTTTTTGTTTTTTGAGACAGGGTCTTACTATGTAGTTGAGACTGATCTGGAACTCACTATGTAGCCCAGGCTGGTCTCCCACTCACAATAATTCTCCTGTCTCAGCCTTCCAAGTGCTGGGATTATAGGCGTGTGCCACCACGCCCATCTTGCTTTTTAGTTTTTTAAATGATATTGGGAATGTAATCTTTTGAAACCATCATTGTGAAAGTAATGCTATCATTGTGAAACTGTAAGAACTATTCTTCAATATGGGAAGCCTGTTGAATTTGTCAGTAAAGCACATATTTTAAATTTATGTTGGAGAAAGGTCCTTTTCAAGAAATCTGACATATCTTAAAGAAAAAGTACATTACATGAGCAGAAGAACCATTGTATAACATTTCCACATTAATTGTATATGCAAGATTTGGACTTTATTTTGAAATCATTTTATTTTTAGAGCACACTTTATTTTTTAGGGCATTTTCATGTTCACAGCAAAATTGAGTAGAATGTACAGAGGATGTCTCCCTCTCTCCCTGCTGGTCTTTCTCATATCTCCTACCATAGTAGTATGTTTGTTGTAATCAACAAGGCAACATTGCCCTTAGCAATGTAGGTTCCTCCATGTCTTCTTTGTGGCTTAGCAGCTCATTTCTTTTTAGTCCTAAATTAATATTCCCTTTTGTAAATTTGCCGCAATTTATACATTAACCCTCTGGAGGGCACTTTGGCTGCCTTTATGTTTTGGTATTCTAAGAATTTCTGTGGATGTTTTTGTGTTTAACTTATTTGGATAAATACACAGTTGCTCAGTTTTATGTTGCATATATATGTTTAATTTTATAGGAAACAAAAAATTTGTTCTCCAGAATGGCAGTTTCATTGTACAGTTTCATAAAAAATTAATGAAAGTTCCTGTTTTGCTTTATATTTCCTTTATTATTTGTTGTTGTCAATGTTTTGAATTTTAACTCTTGTAGTAAGTAGTGTTTTTAATTTGCAATTCTAAAGAGTTTCACAACTTTTCATATGCTTATTTGTCATGTCTGTCATCTTTTCTGAGGTGCCATTGAAATAATTTTTTGCCTATTTTAATGGGTAGTTTCCTTATTGTTGAATTTTTAGAGTTCTTTATATAATTTTAATC
>NW_022900941.1:25792957-25808387 GCF_012274545.1 Fukomys damarensis | reverse complement strand
TTTATTGGTACATTTAGGGATACAGTACAGTTGCATTCATTGTTGGGATCATGTACCTTTACATGGCAAGTCTTGATTCTCATTTTTTCCCCTTACCTCTGCCCTCCCTTCACCTTAATCATGTCTTTTGTCAGATATTTTTGCAAATATTTTTTCCTAGTGTATGACTTTTTACTCTCTTGATAATGTCTTTTGCAGAGCAGTTTTTAATTTTAATGAAGTAATATAGTTTTAAAAAAATACATTCTTGGGTATCATTATACTAATATAGCATTTATATGTGGTAGAAACAAAGCCACAATTAAAAGAAAGAAAATAGTAGTATTTCTACTTTAAAGGACTGTACTTTTTATACAGCAACTCACTTTATAAGTTCATATTGACTAATTTCCATTAAAGAATTGTTTTCAATTATGAAAGTTTTAAAAAATATGACTACAAAGCCTATCTTAATTTTTAAAATAATATTTACTATGAAAATGTCAAGATAGTGTTTTTAAAGCTTTCTTGCTTTATAAATTATTTATTTATTTATTTATTGGTATTGGGAATTGAACCCAGGCCTCATACAAGAACTGCTCATTTTAAGTAATGTGATGAGTTTTGATAAAAGCATACAGCTGTCTAGTGACCACCATAATTATGATTTCTAACATTGTTATCAGCCTAGAAAGTTCCTTTGGGGCCCCTTGCAGTCCTTTCCTCCCCACTCTGTGCACCTAAGAAATTGCTGATCAGTATTATAGATTAGTTGGCACTTTATAGAATTTATAAGCATATTTCACTTAATGTAGAAGGTATGGCCTTAAAAAATCATTGGTAAATTGAATATGTTTAATTCCATTAAAATATCTGAGATGCTAAATAAAATTCAGTTGGTATTCTTAACATTTTTTGGTTTTAATTTTTTTGCCCAGTCTCCTCTTTTTAGTAATTTAAATCTATTTTGCAGGTAACAATGTATGAAGCCAACTCATAGCACATTATTTTTTAAAACAAATTAACTACCTCTGTTTTATTTTTAAAGTTCATAAATAATTTTAAGTTTTTTATTTCATGAAAAAATAAAATTTCATAATGATATAAGAGAATAACAGTAGTTAATGAACTTGTATCATTATTGTCAAAGTAATTGTTAAATGAGTTACAGGAAAAAGTCTATGAATCTTGTGTCTTTAGACTTTAATTCTTCCCTTACCCTATACAATTATCACTCAGTAGATAGTTTAACCTCACTCTGTAAAAGGTCATTTGCCTTGTCCTGTGCCCTTCTACTCACATCTCCCGGGAGTGAGGGTGGATAAAAGAGCTCCTGCACTTCACAACATTCTGTTCTTTGTGACTCCTCTTACTCAAGAGTGGTGTCTGTAAAAGCATGCTTAAAAGTAGCAGTTCATCTCATGGATAAAATAGCATCACCAATATGAAATATGAGAACTTGTGACTTTTTATTAAATGTACTGAACATTTCCTCCTGTAAGGGAATAAAGAGGAAAGAGTTAACAATTCTTTATACACAAGAGTGAATGGAGTTTTATGGGTTTGCCCAGAAAAATTTGTGTTTTTTAAATTTATGCTGCTTCACTTATTAGTCATTTTGTAACTAGTTCTAAATAAAAGCCAAGCATTATGTAAATAATATCTTTTTCCATTAAACATTTAATTTCTTTTTCATTTGGAGATCCTGTATGACAAAAAGAAGTAATCCTAATTCTAAAGTGTTTGTGGTAAAATTGTGTGTAACTAATATTTTGTGTAAAAATACTTACATAAATGACATTTTCTGGGTGATAAATATGGATCTGTTAAGAAATCCTGTAGAGCTACATTTAAACATTGCTTCATGAAGCCTTCAGAAAGAAACAAAGTAAATGTTCACTGTCAGTTTGAGAGACACTGTATATAGGAGAGGGGACTAAAGAATAATCTGATGAGAACAAACACCCTGAGAACTTACATTTTAAGTGATTATTCTTCTCAAAAGCAGTCAATGCTGTTTTCCTTTCTAAAGTTAAGGAAAAAAAAAAAAACATCACCCTTTATTGACTGTAGAATTTCCTCATTTTGGGGAATGTTTTCAAAAGCCCAGGTGTATTCCTTCTTTTCAGCCTGTACTGATGCTCCTTGATTTAATATGGGGTTACATCCCAACAAACTTGTCATAAAGAGGAATTATCATAGTTTAGAGTTGAATTTAATACACTTAATCTGTTGAACATCACAGTTTAGCAATGCTGCACTGTAGTCCATGGTTATTGCCACTTGTGAGTGTGTGGCTGACTAGTAATTATGGCTTATTGCCAATACCCAGTGTCACCAGAGAGAATCATACTGCATCATTGCTTGCCTGGGTAAATATGCATATGCAAAATTCAACATATGATGTCTATATATGTATTCATTTTGTACCACTGTAAAAATCTTAAGTCATCATAAATCGAACCTTTGTAAATGATGACTCTCAGAGCAGTGATAGATTGGACATGGCCCTCTCTTCTACAGATTAAATCAAACACAAACACATAAAATATAAATTTTATATAAAACAAATTGCACTAATATTCTGATAAAGACATGTACAACATATAGTGAAGCAGGAGAAATTAAGTATGGCTCACATATCATGAGGTGACACTATTTGAACAGTGCCATAAGTGATGAGTTACATTAAAAATTTTAAATTTTTTTCTATTTCCAAGGTCACTATTTACAGCATTTGGAAAATACACAGAAACACGCACACACACAAAAAGAAAAATTCTAAAACAAATATTTATATTATTATGTGTGTTTTATTAGTGGTTTTTAATCTATTGTTTTTCATTTTATAGTATAGATAGTTCTCCATGTCATTAAATAACTTCCTGCAATATCATTTTGAATAACTACATGTTCATATAGATTTACGATATTGTTACTCATATTGTATAGATATAATATTGTTTGTTTAACTAATAACGTCCTGATGAACATTTAGGTTTTTCTGCTTTTTGTTATTGTGAGAAACATTGTCAACAGGATCTTCATGAATGTGGCTGATTGTTTCTTTTAAAATAATTCTTGTTTTGTCGAAGGAATACCAAATACCTAGTCTAAAATTCTAATTGTAAAAGTCCTATTAGAAAAGACAGTGCTTACTTGACACCTCTTTCTAAGTTCCTTTTTTTTTTTTTATTTCTTGAGACAAGGTTTTGCTGTGTTTCAGGCTGACCTTGAATTTACTATGTAGTCCAGGCTGGCCTTGAACTCCAGGTGACTCTGCCTCAATCTCTCCAGTGCTGGGATTACAAGCTTGTGCCACTGTGCAAAGACATTTTAAATCTTTTTTTTAAAAAAATCTTCTCCTTCTGCTTATTATATATTTCAAGTTATATTGCTATCTTCATTTATTTTACACGTTGCCCATTTATATTACATTTTGGTCTTTGAGGATTTGGCACCTTTACATTGCCATCTCTTTTTGTCATGGCCCCCTAAAGGTACAACTTTTGGATAATTATTTTTAGTGTTGCATCATTATATCATGCAGATATTATTCATAGTTGACTGTTGTAATTAACTTCAGTGGAACACCTTGCTTCTGACTTTGTTTTTCATGAAGTTAATAATGCCTCGTATTTCATTTGGTTAGCTTTTGTATCCCCTAATTTTTTCTGTACATTTTTGAGCTTCCTGTTACAATTTTCAACAAGGAGAATTACATCAGGTTATTTGTTTAAATTTGTTCTTAAAGGAAATTTCCATTCCCCTTTTTTTCATATACTCTAGACCCACTGTCTTCTTTTTTTAAATGAATTTTATTGGTACATTTTAGGTATACAATATGACATTCATCATTGGGAATTTGTACCTTTACATAATCTATCTTGGTTCTTATTTTTTTCCCCATTCCTCTGCCCACCCTTCAATCCCTTCACCCATTCCTATTTACAAAGACTTTGTTTCCATTTTTTTCATTTTCTCATATTAATTCCATTCCCTTCTTTTCTTTTGCCTACCCCTCCCACTTCTGCTTTGCCCCACTTTCTTCCTATTTCACATTATCTATTATAACTTTTAGTTCTTTTTACACTTGCAGTTACTCACACCAGAGAAACTATTTGGTATTTACACACATGTGTCTTATTTCACTTATGAGTATGGCCTCAGTGTGCATCCGTATAGTGGTAGACGTCTCTAAGTTCTCGTTCTTTCTTGCTGAGTAGCATTCCAATGTATAGAAACACCACATTTTCTTTACTCAGTTTCCTGTTGATGGGCAATTGGGCTGTTTCCAAGTTTTAGCTATTACAAACTGTACTGCTATGAATATGGGTGCATATATATCAATGTGGTATGATTCTTTTAATTCTTTTGGGAAGATACCCAGCAGGAGAATATCCGGGTCAAATAGGACCACTAATTCTAATTTTTTACAGCATGTCTATACTGATTTCCACAGTGGTTGAACCAGTCTACACTCCCACTAGCAGTAGAGCAGGGTTTCCTTTTTCCCCACAGTCCTGCCATCATTTGTTATTGGTTCTTTCTAGGTTGCCAGCCATTCTTTCTAGGGTGAGGTGGAATCTCAGTGTTGTTTTCATTTGTATCTCTCGAATGATTAGTGATGTTGAATATCTTTTCATATGTTTATTTGCTATTTCTACTTCTTTGTCTGAGAAATGTCCATTCATTTCAGATTCCCATTTGTGGCTTGGGTCTTTAAATTTTGGAGTTCTGATTTTTTAAAAGTTCTTTATATATTCTAGATAGTAGATTTTTGTCTGAGGAACAGCTAGTGAAAATTTTTTCCCACATTGTGGTTGTCTCTTTGTGTTGCTTGTGGTTTATCTCTGTGCAGAAGCTTTTTTTAGTGGAAATCAAATTTGGGATTTTGTTCTTATGAAGCAGGTGGTGGAGCCACTGAGCTAAATCCCTGGCCCAGAAGCTTTTAAATAAGAAATCCCACTTCTTGATTGTGCTATTGCATGTGCAACTGAGGTTTTGTTCATAAAATCTTTTCCTATGCCAATGTCTTCAAGAGTTCTACCTAACCTCTCTCCACCTGGTTTAGTGTTTCTATTTTAATATTTAGATCTTTCATCCATTTCAATTTTAGTTTAGTGTATGGTGAGAGATATAGGTCTAGTTTTAAAATCTTTGGCAAATTGAAACCCAGTTTTTCCAGTACCATTTATTAAAGAGTCTATCTTTTCTTTATTTAGGTTTTTTGGCTGCTTTGTCAAAGTGTGTCTGGAATTGTTTCTACATCTTCTGATGTGTTTCACTGTTCCTCACGTCTGTTTCTTTGCCAGTACCATGCCCATGCTTTTTTTTTTTTTTTATTACAGTAGCTTTGTAGTATAGTTTCAAGTTGAGGATTGTGATACCCACTACCTGGTCTTTATTGCCTAAAATTGCTTTTGCTATTCTGGGTCTGTTCTTCTTCCAAATTAATTTTTGGATTGTTTTCTCAAGATCAGTGAAGTATGCTGCTGGGATTTCAATTGGAATTGAATTAAAACTATTGGAAGTATGGCCATTTCCACTTTGTTGGTTCTTCCTACCCATGAGCAAGGGATGTCTTTCCATTTTCTGATATCATCTTCGATCTCTTTTTTTCAGAGTGCTATAGTTTTCAGAGTGCTATAGTTTTCAGAGTAGAGGTCTTTGTTTCTTTTGTTAGGCTGCTTCCTAGGTATTAACAATTTTTTGGATCCTACTGTGAAAGCAACTGTTTGCCCATTTCTCTCTCAGTGTCTGTTTTTCATGTATAGGAAAGTTATTGATTTTTGTGTGTTGACTTTGTGTCAAGCTACTTTACTGAAACTTGGTATTAAGTCTAAAAGACTTTGGGTGGAGTTCATGGGTACTTCCATGTAGAATATCATGCCTTCTACAAATGATGACAGTTTGACTTCATTTCCTATCTTTATTGCTTTTATTTCTTTCTCTTGTCTAACTGTTGTTTCCAAAACTATATTGAACAGGACTGGTGATTGTGGATATCCTTGTCTTGTTACTGATTTTAATGTGAAGGATTTCAGTTTTAGTATGATATTGGCTGTTGGTTTTTCATAGGTGGATTTTATCAGCTTAAGGTAGAGACCGTTTATTCTAATTTTTTATAGGGTTTTTATCATCAGTGTGTGTTGGATTTTGTTGAACACTTTTCCTAAATCTATTGAGATGATTATATGATTTTTGTCTTTGGCTCCATTAATATAGTATATAACATTTATTGATTTGTGTACGTTGAACCATCCTTGCATCCCTAGGATGAATTCCACTTGATTAGGGTATATGCTCTTCTTCATTCTTTGCCAGCATCTTATTAAGGATTTTTGCATCTGTGTTCATCAGTGAGGTTGGCCTGTAGTTCTCTTTTTTGGTTGAGTCTTTCTCTGCTTTGGAGATCAAGGTGATGCTTGCTTCCAGAAATGAATTTGGGAGTATTGCTCCCCTTTCAGTTTCTTTGAAGATATCTTGTACAAGACTTCAGCAGTGAAGCCATCAGGGCCTGGGCTTTTCTTAGTTGGTGAGTTTTTAATTACATTTTCAATTTCTTGCTGATTCATTTTAGGTTGTTTAGAATTTTTAGGTCTTCTTTGTTTAACTTTGGTAATTCATATGTATCTAGGAATCTGTCCATTTCTTCATTGTTGTCCTTTTTATTAGTGTATAGGTTCTAGAAGTAGGTATTGATGATCCTCTGGATTTTTGCTAAATGTGTTGTGATTTCATCCTTTTCATTCCTAATTGCATGGATTTGGACCTTTTCTTTCCTTTTTTGGCAAGGTTCGCTAAGGGTTTGTCAATTTTCTTTATTCTTTTAAGAACCAGCTCTTTGGCTTCATTGATTTTTTTTTTTTTTTTTTTGGCATCATTCTTTTAGTCTCATTTGCTTTGATTTCTGCTCTGATCTTTATAATTTCCTCTCTTGTATGAGCTTTGGGTTTGTCCTGCTCTTCTTTTTCTAAAAGCTTAAGGTTCAGCATCAAGTTGTTTAATTAATCTCATTCTGCTTTCCTAATATGAGTATTCACTGCTGTGTAT
This sequence comes from Fukomys damarensis, assembly GCF_012274545.1. NCBI lineage: Eukaryota > Metazoa > Chordata > Mammalia > Rodentia > Bathyergidae > Fukomys > Fukomys damarensis. The sequence continues at coordinate 25,801,352 of NW_022900941.1, read as the reverse complement.
TTCCCTTGTAAGACTGCTTTCATTGTGTCCCATAGATTCTGATATGTTGTGTGACATTGTCATTTAAATGTAGAAACTGTCTGATTTTTAAAAAATTTCCTCTGTGACCCATTGGTTATTCAGAAATGTGTTGTTCAGTTTCCATGTGTTTATGAAATTCTTGCTGTTTGTTTCACTGTTGATCTCATCTCCAGTTTCATCCCAGTAAGGTCTGATAATACACAGGGGATAACTTTAGTTCCTTTCCACTTACTTAAACATGTTCTGTGAGCTAGTATGTGGTCTCTTTTGGAGAATGACCCATGTGCAGGTGAAAAGAATGTGTATTCTGAGTTTGTGGGGAGACACACTCTGGAAACATCTGTTAAGTTCATTTGTTCAAGAGTTTGATTGAGTTCTAGTATTCCGTTGTTTATGTTTTGTCTAGTTGATCTATCTATTTGTGACACTGACGTATTGAGGTCCCCCACTACTATTGTTTTAGTACTTATTTGAATTTTTCATGTCCGTTAGTATTTGTTTTATGTAGTTGGGTGCATTAGTGTTTGGTGCATATATATTTATGATTGTCATCTCTTCCTCTTGAATTATTCCCTTTACAGAAATGTAGTGTCCTTCTCTGTCTCTCTTAATCAGTGTTGCTTTGACATTTTTTGGGGGGGTGTTAAATGAGCTTTTATTAGAACACTGGCTGTTGCAATTGTCTGGAGAATGTCCTACAGAATGAAGGTTTTAAATTAAAGTCTCTAAATGCATCAGTTGGAAAACAGGGCTGGAGTAGAACTGGGTGCAGTGTCCCCACTTTCATGTAGGTGTGGCAGACACACAACAGCTCTGCCTTTCCTCACGGAATCTATTTTTACAGAGTGGTAGGGGAAAAAAAACAAAGCTAAACAGACCTGATCCTTTAAAAAAATTTTTCTGTAGACCCTAAAGGGGCAGAAAGAGAGGATATCTACTTCTGCTTTTTTGGGGCTTCGTGTTGCATGGATTGTTTTTCACCCTTTAACTTTCAGTCTATGAGTTTCTTTTTGAGTTAAGTGTGTTTCTTGTATGCATCATATTGTTGGATCTTGCTGCTTCTTTTTTTTTTTTTTTGGTACCGGGGATTGAACTCGGGTACTTGTGCTTGCACAAGGCAGGCCACCGAACCACTGAGCTAAATCCCTGGCCCTGGATCTTGCTTCTTGACCCATTCTGCCAGTTTGTTTCTTTTGATTGGTGAATTGAGACCATCAATATTGATGGCTATTACCACTATGTATTGACTTATCCTTGTCATGACTTTTTCTTTTTATTGGATTCTTCCCTTTTGTGTTTAATTTCTTGCCATGCCTGATGGATTCATTCCGCTGGGCTTCCTGAGGTTGTGATCCTCATTGTCTTTTCTTAAGATATTGTTTAAAATTTTTTTGATGGCTGGTTTAGAATTCATGAAGTTCCTCAGGTGCTGTTTGTCATGAAAGTATCTTATTTCTCCATCAATTCTGAAAGACAGTTTTGCAGGTACATCAATCTAGGTTGTATGTTGTTTTGCTTTAGGGCTTGAAATACGTCACTCCAAGCTCTTCTTGCCTTGAGGGTTTGTGTTGAAAAGTCTGCTCTGATTTTGATGGGATTTCCTTTGTATGTGATTTGTTTATTTTATCTAATGACTTGTAGAATTTTATTCTTCTGTTGGGTTTCTGGAATCTTAACTATTATATGCCCATGTGTAGGTTTTTTTTATCATGGCTAGTTGGAGTCCTATATGTGTCACTTATATGTATATTCAATTTCTTTTCCCTTATTTTGGAAGTTTTCTGACATTATTTGTGTGGACAATTTTTTTTTGTTTTTTTTTTTAATGTCATCTGCATTCTCTCCTGTTTCTTCATTGACTTGAATCAGTCTTGTGTTATTCTTCTTTGTATTCTCTAGCAGCTGCTAGATTTATTTCTCATGGTCCCATACTATTTTTAAGAAATTTTTCTTTTCCTGGTCACTGATTGGAATCCTGTCTTTGGTATCTGAAATTTTGTCCTCATATTGGCTCATTCTTCTGCTTAAACTTCCAGTGGAGTTTTTAATCTTCTGGAAATCTGTTTGCATCTGTTTTATGGATTCCATTTGTTTCCAATGTTGGGATTCCAATCATGTTCCACAGCCCCTCTTTTTTCTTTTTTTAATCTGTGTCTGCTCTAGATTTAGTAATCATGTCTTGCACAGTGGGCACAATCTCTGCTGTTATCTGAGAAATTACTTCTGATTTCAATTTTTCAATAGCCTCTTCATTGCTAGTGCAGGGAGTCCAGCTATTTGAGTATAAAATTGTTCTAGCTCGTTTCCATTTGGAGTTTTATTAGTTGATCTGGAAGTCTGGTTTTGAGACTTGTTTACATGTCTTCTTATTTCAACAGTTGCAACCTGCTGTGCCTTTGTTGAGGCAACTTTTTTCTCACCCTGTGGTCTTCAATTCTCAGCAAGCCCAGGAGTGGCCTTTTCTCAGCTGCTCACCAATGCACCAATTCCTGTGTTTGGAGTGGTGTCCTGGATCTGTGAGCTCACCTGTTGTCTGGGCAGGCTTCTGGCTGGGGCCTGTACACACTTGGGTTGGTATCTAGGTGTACCTCTGGCTGGGGCCCCTGTGTAGCTGTTATCTGGGAGGACCTTTGGCTGGGGATTGTGCACCCTAGTCCCTGGTGTCTGAGCAGGCTTATGGCTAGGGTCTCCTTGCACTTACTGATGGTATTGGGGCAGGCCTCTGGCTGTTGTTTTTGCACCTGTGTATCTCTTTTCTGTGTGGGCCTTTGGCTTGTACCTGTGTGCCCAAGCTGGTGGGTCGGGGTGGGGCCCTGGCTAGATCTCCTTGCAGCTGTACTGCTCTGGTCTACACCTCTGCTTGCTGGGATTTGCCCTTCTTGACTTTTTTTCTTTTATTGTCTACCTAGAAGCTCCTTTTGTTTTTCTTGACTCTTAGAGTAAAATTCTTGGTTTGCAAGCATAATTTATTCCCCAAACATGCTTGTAATCCAAAGCACTTTTATATCAAAGTGAATTTCCCTGTAAGTAATAATTTCCCCATAAGAAATAATAGAAACTCATGATTTGTTTCACAACCCAAAACTATTCATAGAAAAGGTTACAATATTTTAATACAAATAATAAAAAAAACTCAATATAAAGACAAAGAAATAAACCTGAACTTACCTTTGAAAATCTCCATGGCTGGTGTGAGGTAGACAGGAGAGAGGAGTGTTATTGTGTATTAAAACTTACACTATTACTAATGGAATCACTCCTATTGGCTCAATGGAATCTTTTTCTTTTGTGCAACTTTAATAAGGAACCAATCCAGACTCTTGGTTTTGCTTTCTTCTGAGGATTTGAAATTGCATTGTTGTTAAACAGATTCGTGGCTTGCACTATTACAGCATTATTTGAGTGGTGCTTTACTACAAAATTTTGCACTATCCTGCATTTTATACACCTCTTTAATCTCATTTGAAGTGAGGAATTTCTCCTCCTTTTTCTACTCCTGTGCAGATGAGATGTCCTGCAAGAAGGGAGGGAGAGAGAAAGAAGGAGAAAGAGAAACAAAGAGAAATAGAAAGAGAAAGAGAAGAAAGAGAAAGAGAGAATGAACTATTGGCTCAGCTTTGATCATGTGATTCTTGCATCACTCACTGCTCATATTGCAAGACATCACTCATTTACTAAACTATATATTAAAAATGCTCCTCTTGCAGAACTTACAGAGCAAGTTATTCACAGTCCAAGGCTTTATTGGATATATCTCCAGTTGTTATTTCTTGAGTAATGATATGTGAAAGAAAAATATCCCGATTCAAATAAATTCTTTACTTTATTATTTGCTGGAATAATTACATTCTAAACTGGAAATCATTTTCCTTCAGAGTTTTGAAGGAAGTACTCCATTGTCTTCCATGTCTTCTACCTTACTATTGCGAGGCGTAAATCTTTTTTGTCCCTTGATCAAATGTATGAGAAAAGTAAGTAGAATAATAATGTCTGGGTATAAGAGTATCATGTTTTAAAAACTATAGATGTAGAGAAGATCAAAAAGGGATCAAGGCTGAGAGACTGCTAGAGGCAAGGTGACAGCAGGTTGCCTACTGTATTTAGAGAATAGATGCCTGGGTCTGCATGGGAAGAATGTAGGATGCAGTTGGAACAGTAAATTGAGGCTCCATAATGGAGGCCCAAGTTCGGAGTTTTGAATTTGTTTTATAAACAGTGTTTCATCCAGCCTTCAGTTGTGTGAAAATTTCTTTGATTTAATGGCTGGCAGAATGAGTTGACTGTTTTCCTCCATTCATATTTTGCATGTTCCTGTGCATACACACACACACAAACACACACACACACACACACACACACACACACACACCAATCTCCATTATCTATAGAACTGTCTCCTCCAATATGTGAGATCCTTGGGGTAGGGAATAGTGACATAATTAGGTAGAAGTTAAAGCACAACAAATCAATTCTTTTTTTTTTTAATTGAGTTTATTGGTACAATCTAGGTCTACAGTACAGTTACATTCATTAATGGGATCCTGTACCTTTACATGACAGGTCTTGGCTGTCATTTTTTCCTCTTGTCCCTGCCCTCCCTTCACCCCCTCCTCCCCTCCCCATTTACAAACTCTTTATTTCCATTTTTACATTTTCTCATATTTTTTCATTTCCCTTGTTTCCTTTCCCCTACCCTTCCCAGTTTCCCTAAAAGTTCTTAACATGTGTGGGGACTGGGATGCATTTGAACATTGGAGACTCAATAGCAGGAAGAAGGGAGGGAAGAACGTGTATCCAGATTGAAGAAACGAACTTCTGATTAACAAGTTTACTGGGAATAGGACAGGTACTACTTGAAACAGTTATATTCTTATTATTTCTGTGGGTCAAATTGTGTTTGATTTTTGAAATACTTTGTTATTTTTATGTGTTTTACTTTTTTTTTCATTTTTTGGCACATTCCAGAGTAGTCTGAATTAATTTTAACTACTGCTTTATTAATTTTTCAAAGACTAGTGATATTATAATTGATGATTAATGGTAATGATACTCTGAAATAACATCTTGATTCCATTTGGTTGAAGAAAAATGCTAGGGAATTTTGGATAAAATAATTGATATTAATCTTTTTTATTTTTTTAATGTTTTTTTTGGTACCAGGGATTGAACTCAGGTCCTTGCGCTTGCAAGGAAGGCCAATAAAAAGATATTAATCTTATAATTTCCAGGTATTTCCTTATTCTGAGCAGACTTTTTTTTTTGAGACAGCGTCTCACTATGTAGTTGAGCCTGACCTGGAACTCACAATGTAGTCCAGCCTGATTTCAAATTCACAACAATCCTCCTTCCTCAGCCTCCTGAGTGCTGGGATTATAGGCATGCACCACCACATCCTGCTGAGCAGATTTATTGCCTAAAGATTAGCCCTGATTTTATCAGAGATTCTTTCCTAAATATATGGTGTGAGAACTTTTCTTAATTTGTCAGCATAAAACATGAATAATTTCTCTGCAAATTTTTTTTTATTTTTTTATTAAGTTTATTGGTACAATCTAGGTATACAATACAATTACATTCATCATTGGGATCTTGTACCTTTACATAATAGGTCTTACTTCTCATTTTTCCCCTTGTCCCTGCCCTCCCTTCACCCCTTCCTCCCCTCCCCATTTACAAACACTTTATTTCCATTTTTTCAGTTTCTCGTATTTTTTTCCTCTCCCTTATTACTTTTCCTCCACCCTTCCCACTTTCCCTACACCTTTAGCCCTTTGCTTCCTATTTCACATTATTAATTATCTCATTAGGATCCTGTGTACTATTATAGTTTTCCACACCAGAGAAACTATTCGGTATTTCATTTAAAGAAATCTCTGTATGAACATTAAAAATAGGGAATCCTAAAATAAAACTGAAGAGGAAAGTAAAAGAGAAAAGGCAATGATGTAAGATTAAAATAATCCTTAATTCTGAAGATGAAAATGGTCCCTTAACATATTTAAATTTCTTCTTGCTCTTGTCGTCTTATTCTCTGCAAAATTTAATACTAACCAATGAGGTATTTCTATACAAATGAATTTTTTTAAAGTAAAGAAATTTTAAAGGTTTTGCTTGTTTATTTATTGACTGATTGCTCAAGAGCCTGGACATTGATTTACATTTAAAAAGTTGCCCCAGGTAGCATCATATTAAAAAAAATATATATATCATGCCACTGATGAACTACTCTCTAAAATTAGCTTCTCTACTAAGAGTAAACAACCAATGTCTTTAGGAATTTTAGGATGCTAATTACAATTTTATTGAGCACTTGATATATACCAATTCCTGTGCCAGACAGTTAAGGGACACTGTCTCATTAACAGGACCCCTAGTGGGGTGAGTCTTGTTTATCTTTTATGAGGAAATTAAAAGACAGAGAAGTTATATTTCTTTCTCAAGGTTATGCAGGTAGCAGGTAGTACAGCACAGAAAATTTATTTCTGGTTTGTGTTTCTTTTCTTTGTTGAACATAGTTCTTTTCAAGTGTTGTAGGAAAGATCTTAATCCTGCAAGCTGCATCACATGTGAACAGTGTATCTCTCCAGCCCTATTATTAGAAATACATTTTGCTTACAGTTTCTTATAGTGTATGATCTCTAACTCTGTCTCTGTCTCTGACTGCCTCTGTCTTTCTGTTTGGTTCTCTTAAAACTGGATATGCAGCACTGGTTACTATGATTTTGAGAATACAGCAAGACAATTCAACATAATATTTAGTTTTTTCTTATTTAGAGAATAGCAGCATTTTCTTTGAAAAGTGCTTTACATTTCTTGGGACAGCATTAGTATTGTGGTTTAATGTGTGTATCTGATACAATTTTAAATTAAATTTACTTTTTATACTGCTTTATACTATTCTTTCACAAACCATCTAAAGTCTTCCCAACTGCCTTTTCTCCTTAGTGGTAATTTTAAGAAGTCATATGTTTCTTCCTGAACACCCATCAGTTTGGTATTCTTTCAGATGTTTAGCAAGTCCTTATAGTGAATGTTTTCAAGAGGCAATGTGTGAAGCAGAGCACTGCAGAGAGACACCTGTAGAGATCAGCACACCTGCCCTCAAGCAAAAGACCGTAATTAGTTGCTCATATTCCCTTGCAAACTTCCCCAGTGTTGTTGCACATGAAACACACATTTCACAGCAATACTGTCATGAGCTTTGCACGGCTGGAGTTGTTGATGCCATTCAATTTTTAATGTTTCTCTAAGACATTTTGATGGGAACCCTGAGCCCATAGGGATTTGCATGATTGATCAGACTTGTGAAGATTTAAATATAGAAATAAAAAGAAAACTTCGCATTACTTTGTCTGTTAAATTTTAGGACAGCATTAGTGGAAAACATTAACATGATACTTGAGGCAAAGATGTGTTTGATCAACCTTCACAACATTTTGTTTCTGACAGCAGGTACAGCTCCAGTAAATCTAAACAAATCTTTTAAGGCTTATAGATCCAAGTGCTTGTGAATAACTGGATGGCATGACCTGCATATTTTAAAAGATGATTTTGTATCAAGCACTTTCATTGGAATTAAACCACTGCAAAGTACCAATCTTGTACTCCTATTACATTGTCATATACGGTTCATACTACTCAAATGAGATGATATGTGATTGAACTTTAGTAAAAATACTGTGCTATATATGAATCAGACATATTGGGGAAAATATTAGTATAAGAGCTTAGAGATGTTTTTTATGATTGTTTTAACTTTAAGACTACGTGTGGCCTAGGTACATAGAGGATAAAGTCAACCTTTTATCAGTTGTCTTTCATGTAGTATCTAACTGTAGGATTTAGTTCTTTGATTACATTTATATTTGTTATTAATATACATTTAATTAAATATTCATTACTGTTCCTTCTATATATTTAGCTTTCAAAAACTCCTATCATTCTTAAAATAGCAAATTTAGTTCACATTTATTCCAAGAAAAAAATAACCCATCCTAGTCCGGTGGATATGTATGATTCTTAATTTAGTTCTAAGAGACAAATTGGCATTGTGGTATTGTCAGATTATTATACAACTAAAGAAGATGTTATACAACACAGGAATGTCACTGACAGAATTAGAAGCTTTAGATGCTAATGAATTCAGTCATTGTATTGTGCCTCATAATTTTCCCCATTAATACATAGGTAGAATCTTCCACTGGGTTTCTGAGCAAAGTTATTCATTAGCTTTTCAGGAAAATAATGGAATGAATTGGGTGAATGTTAAAAAGCTTACCTCTTGGGCTGGGGATTTAGCTCAGCAGTTTGGTGGCCTGACTTGCAAGCGCAAGGACCCGAGTTCAATCCCTGGTACAAAAAAAAAAAAAAAAAA